>NC_056729.1:947958074-948013074 GCF_019279795.1 Protopterus annectens
AAATGCAGGAACTATATTTAATAAGATTAATAATGAAATAAAATGATGAGAGAAAAAAACATAGAACAAATCATTTGTTTTTTAGTCTCTTCTTCTTCTCTGAAGTCTTCCACAAAGTTTCAGTTGCCAGTCTCTTTAATGAAGGACTATCCCATTCAATTTCTTCTATTTTATCCAAAATCTTATTTTTTTTGATAAACAGTAAAGCAGAGTCTAAGTCATCGAAAATTTTAGGACCATCAGGAAGGAAGATTTTAAGCTTGGCAGGAAACAGAAGGTATGTTTTAAACTGTGCTTTTTTAAGCTCCCTTATTAGTGGCAGAAAAACGTTTCTTTTAGCTATTACCATGGAAGAATAGTCATTGTCAAAACGCACAGTTGTCTCATTAATCTTAACAGGAGCTTTAGCCCAAGCAGATTTAAGAACCATCTCTTTATCAAGATGATAGAAATCTAACTATAACTGATCTAGGATAGTTTTTGTTAGAGTTAGTATTAGCTATAGATCTATGTGCTCTTTCGATACCAAAAGAGAATGCTTCTGGTAAGTCTAAAGTTTTAGGGAGCCATGTTGTTAAAAAAGAAGTAATATTGTTACCTTCAATATTTTCTGGCAGTCCAAAAATCCTAATGTTATTGCGCCTAGATCTATTTTCCAGGTCATCCAGCTTTGTTTCTAAATGTGTATTTTGTTTCAGGAGAAACTCAATGTTGATTTCCTCTTCTTGTATTCTATTTTCCATGTCATTCACAGCTTCTTCTATGCCTGTCATCTGGATCTTCTGTTGTTGCAGGTCTATATGTAACAAGTCTATTTGTTTTGTAGTTTTTTCTATGAAGGTGTCTATTTTAGTATCCATTTTATCCATCTTAGCAGTAAGTTGCTGGATAATAATATTCAGAGACTGAAGTTCTTTCTTGATGCTGGAGTCTTGAGAATTTGTCTTACTGGAACTCATTTCAGACTGATAAACTGACAGGAAAATTTCCAAAGTGATTTCTGACAGGAATATTGTTAAGATTTCCTTTCTTTTTTAGATATAGTTCAAGAACTATATAAAACAAACATATTTAGAAAGAAAATTACTTCAAAAATTAATTTTTTAAGTAATTAATTCCTGTCAGTGTAATGAAATTGGGGGAGCTGAAGAAATCTGCTGCTATCCTGTGTTCATCCTTGACCACGCCCCCTCTTTATGTATGATTCTTGATTGTATCTGTGCAGCACTTCTTCTGTGACAAAAATGAAAAATCAATGCTGTGGAAGAAAATGTTTTGCTCTTATGCCAACGTTTGAATCCCACAGTGAAAAAAATAAATTTTCCACAATGTATAAAGGCAAAAACAAACATTTCAGGTCATTATATTTATGCCCCCAGTGCATGCCTGCAAACTTAACTCACCTAAAGTTTTTTCCAAGTTCCAGTATACACACACATATATGTATATATATATATATATATATATATATATATATATATCATTTTTTTCCCCAGGCTACATCAGTAGACACCCCCAAACTAAGGCCATGTGTCAGATTAATCTTCCATTTTCAATTGTTTAAGTCCTCCCGGCTTGGCACCACTTCTCTCCATTTAACACCTCGCAAACCCAGTTGGCATGATTCCTTGGGTTTGCATACTACCAGTAAGTGCGATAACCAGAATTGGTAGGAATTCATCAATTTCCATTGCTCTAGTGCAGCTGGTAGATATGTCTAGCATTAGAGAGGAAGGTGCCCAGTTTAGGGCACAGAATTGGGGTATCCAGGAGCCCAAGATATTTATTGGACTCCTGGTAAAGGACCACAGCCAAAGGCTTCTGCAGGGGGACTATTCTGGCTCCCACTAAAAGTCTGAGGCATGGAATAGTTTGACCCAGGCTGTATCCAGTGCCACTGGTATCCAACGCACTGGAGAGCAGTGTAGGCACCATTTTAATGACCTACAGAGGTATAAAAGGGATACTCTCAATTGTTGGTTGCATGAGTTTGAGACTGCAGACATCCCACAGCTGTGCAAGTATGACAATAAGAGAGTATTTGTAAGACTTAGAAAGCTAAATATAAGAAAGACTGGTATACATAATGCTCTTCTGTACTTTTCTGTTCTTACCTCAGCAACCACCAAATGTAAATTCAATAGGGAAGCTCATGTTGCTCAACTGGAGAGACTGAGGGAAGCAAGGGGTAAGTATGCAGCAGAAGAGAGGTATGTCTGTGGCTTAAAAAGTTAAAAATAGCTTTTTGGGCTGTTTATACAATTGTATTAAATTGAGCATGCATATCCCAACTGTAAAAACAAGTATGCATACTTTAGTCTTTATGACAAACCAATTGTACAAGTCAAAGATTAGACTGTAGTCAGAGGCTGTGGGTTCAAATACCACAATTCACAACTATACAACACTATTATTTCTTTAATAATATTTGCATTACATTAAAAACTCTATACCTGTAGCACAAATGCCCTCCTGTAAACTGTAATCTGTATACTAGGAATATGCATATATGCAATATATGCACATTTCAAGGATTACTTTCATAAATCTGTAGTATGTATCTTAAATGTAATACTTCAGATAAAAGAGATGTATAATTGTGTTAATGTATTGTATGTCACATGTGATGGTAATGATGGTACTAATTTTATCTCTATATACTTAACTTAACTTAACTTATACATAAGTCACTTTTTAATATACACAAGTCACTTATATCAACCCATTGTATTGTATGCAGTTGTATGTATTTGCATTCACTGACGTATTTTTGGCGCCAAATTTGCCTTAAAAGGAGAGCATTATGTCTCACTCATTGGTTCTGATGAAATCTGCCTTTTTTGCGGATGAAAGCGCTTAACCTGATGTTGGATTGATCACGCTCCCTTGACCCTGGGAGCATTGTTTTCGTTATATGTGAATAAAGCATTTGGTGGTTACCCTCTTTGTTCGAGCAGAGGATTTTTCGATTTACAGCCTTCAGGATTTATTTGGTTTCTGTTTCCAAGCTTGACAGGCATGAATGAGCCTGTGATGTCCACTCTGTCACCCCAATCATGGTGTCTCACAACCTTTTGTTTCCATCATGACCCTGTCTCTTGTCTTGTTTGTCTTGTTTGTTTGCATTTGCTTTCTCACTTATCAAACATACCTGACCCAGACATACCTACGTCCCTTACCCAGAATTCTTCGCTTACTGAATTTAAAAAAAAACGGGCACCTGTCCCACAAAAAAAAAAATTGTGTCATACATAGCTCTCCATTTTGCACATCTATCTACTTGACACACTTGATTCAGTCTGATTAGCTATATAACATGATTACATTGTTTTCATCCCTCTCTCTTGTGGGGACAGTCCAACTTCAGCCAATATTCTGCACATGCGATCAGTTTTTACTGAAGAAATGGATAGCTATGGTTCTTTCCTACCTCCCTCCTACAGATTCCTGTATTGTTTTCCCTTTGTTCTTCCCTGTGCTTGCTCCTCATTTCACCACTTTCCTATCTACCCCATTTATCACCTATAATCTGGTAAAAAAATAGAATCACACACAACACACACAAATAGCAAAAAAAGCAATGTATCCCTTCACTTTTTTACCTCTATGTTTGCGCGGAATGTGGCTTCACTGAGCAATGCCAAGCAGTGGTGAGCAGCAGTACAGTGCTGCAGGTACCTCTACTTAAACCTGCTGCACTATGCCAACACACAATAGCACATGCACTATAAAGAATATTATACTGTTTGTTTATTCAAAAGTATTATATACATGTGGATTCAAACTCAGTATCATCTGGGCTCAAAAAGAAATGTGTCAACACATTTACACCTGCTGCCACAGAGCCAGTTAAGCACCTGTGTGTTTCATAGGATCATAGGAAGTTTCAAGGCTGTTGCCCTTGAGGCCCTTATAAGCCTAGCCAAGAGTGTAGCCCATGTTTAGACAAATCAGCACCCAATGCCCCCTGTCCAGCAGGGACACAGGTGGAATCCCAGGGGTATATTTTCTGTTTCCCATCCAGTTATTAAGGTTGAGCTTAAAAAGGGGTGAAGAGGTACTCTGCTTGATATGGAGAGGGAGTCTATTCCATAGATGGGGGAGTCTCTGGGACACAAATCTCTCCCGCCAACAGGACTTGTTGATGTCACAGACCAGGTTGAGGCCGAGCATGTGGGTTACTCGAGTGGAGCTTGGCTTGTGGATATGCAGGTGGGGTCTGTGATTACCTTGTATGCCAGACAAAGGTCACCACTGAGGAGTCTCTATGAAACTGAGTAGAGGGATAGGGTTTTTAGCCTTTCTGTGTATGGTAGATGTTTGAGGACCTGGATCCTCCTGGTGAAGAACCTCTGTGGTCACTCCAGCTGCTGCATGTGCTTTGCAAGGTACATGCCAAAAATGGCATTGTACTCAATAATGCACCTTATAAGGGAAGAATACAGGGATGTTATGACCTCCTTTTCCCTGGATGAAATACCCTTACTTATGAGGTGGACCATGTAGAAGGCTTTCCGTACAACAGAAGCAACATGGTGGTCAAAAGTCAGGTTGCTATCAACCTGGGTGCCCAAATCCCTCACGACTGATTGCATGCTTAGGACATTGTTATTAATGCGATAATTTGTGGGGATGTCACTCTCCCCAAGGGAGACAATGATGCATTTTTTGGTATTCAGCTTAAGGCTATGTTTCTGGCAGCAGTCAGTTGTCTGAGTGAGACCCTCTTGGAGGATGTCCACATCACTATGGGAACTGATGACAGCACCCATCTTGCAGTCATCTGCAAACTTGGACAGCCATAGCACACTGGTTTTGTCCTGCACCTCAGAAAAGTATATCCCAAATAACAGAGGCCCCAAGACGGAACCCTGGGACATGCCACTTGTTACGTGTCTACTGCTTGAGGTGGCTTCCCCTATTTTGACTACATGGGTTCTATCAGTGAGCTAGTTTGCTACCCATCTGGTAACATATGGATTGATGCCTAGTTGACAAAGTTTATCTATTATGCCCGCGTGACAAATAGTGTCAAAGGCTTTGGCCAGTTCAAGGTAGGTGGTGTGCACCATCTTCCCCTCGTTCATGGCTTTGGCAACTGTCTCAAAGAACTCAACCAAATTTAACAGAGATGATCTCCCCTTGACAAAGCCAAACTGTGTGAGATCAAGTGTTTGGAGGTTGCCAATGTCCTTATTAATGAGGTCCATGAAAATCCACTCCATGGACTTGCAGATCAGGGTAGTTAGGCTGATGGGTATATAATTTCCCAGATTGGTGGAAGCTCCATCTTTGTGTGAGGGGATGACAGTGGCTGTTCTCCACTCAGCTGGGATGAAGCCAGTACTCAGGCTTTGGTTGAATTGGATGCTTAATGGTACTAAAAGTTTCTGCCTGAGTTCATGTATGATGCAGCCTGAGATGTTATTGGGTCCCATGGAGGCTGTATTTTTTGCCTTTGAGAGAGCAGTGATGACCTGTTCCCTAGATATAAGGGTAAAGGGGCAGGCACTGGAGATGTCCTGATTTACTGATAGGGGGGACAGATGGGTAAAGTTTTCACTGAATCTGTCAGCCAGCAAGTTTACTATATCTACTGCATTTGTATTTGTGGTATCCTTGACCACCAGTTCTGAACAGATCTGGGTGCTTCCTTTGAGGTTGCAGACATATGTGAAGAAGACCTTATGATTGTCTCTAGTAGATGTGGCCAATTTGGACTCAAAGTTTGCTTTGGAGAATTTCACTAGTGCTCTTATTTGCTTCTTCAGGCTAAAGAGACATTGCTTCCAATTGGGCCCCTGCTCCTTCTTAGTCTTGGACAGCAATTTTTTTCCTTTTGTTATAGAGTCTATTTATTGCAGATGTCCATCAGACAGGTTTACTCTTCCTTGCGGATGATTATTTTGTCATGTCGGGTATTCCTGATTCCACGCATCTATATAAATGCTCGTATAGTGCTTTGGTGTAGTTTTGGATATTGGTGCCAGTTCCTACAGAGGGGGAGGGGGCTGTGAAGATGCTTATACCATCCCTCAGGAGGCTATAATTAGCTTTGGAGAAGGTTTTATGTCTTATCCTAGGTAGAGGGGTGTTGTGGGAGATGGTGCCTTTGAAAGTGACCACTTTGTGGTCGGATCTTACTAGGAAGGATTATACTATAGGGATGCTGCAGTGGTTACTTATGTTGGTTAATACCAAGTCCAAGATATTATCACCTCTTGTGGGGGTATCAACTAGCTGTTCCAAGGCATTTGCATTGACAAAATCAAGGAATCTCTGAGCATTTGTGTTCTGGCATGAGTAGTTCTTCCAATTTATGTTTGGGAAGTTAAAGTCACCTAGGATCAGGGTCATGCCTCTCAACCTGAAAACATCAAAAATCTGGACAAGGCCCATGAAAAATAGGTACAAATCTGTACACTGATTAACATAAAATTTGCAAATATAATTATGCAACCCCACCCACTCCAATGGAATTGTAAGATACCAAGTTTCAAACACAAACTGAAGAACAGACAACCAACATATGGCACCAGAGCCCCCCTACAGCCATTCCAATGTTTCATTACCTGGCCATTTTGCCCCACTTACCATAAATACTAATGTGTGCATACTGCTTTACTTCTACAATGATTATTTGGATTTTATTTTTACATTTTTTAGCACAATGTACAATAGACATCTGCTAATCAAAGCAATACTGTCTCACAATGAAAATAGACTTGGCATTAAAACTTCTCTGTCCTTGAAACTCACATTCATTGAAACAGCATTGAAGTCCAATGATGAACCATCTTAACATAACAACTAAGTTTCTACAAGAAGGAGTTAACATTTCAGTAATAATAAAATAAAAAATGTATTCTGTATTGTTGGGTGTTGTGTCTTTTTGTGATGACTTTCACATTTCAAAAGGAAATGTCAAACTTTAGGCATCTGAAAAGGTAACAATCACGACCCACAAATATTAGACTGTTTAAATATGTGAAAAAATACATTAGTAATACACTCTTAAAGGGATGCTTGATTTGGGATTATCTGAAGAAGACTATGCAGAAAACAAACAGTGCGACCATCAAATGCAAATAATCAGAAAATGCAGAAAATAGTGCGGCTGACCAATGGAATTAGAACTAACTATCAAATACATTACTTCCAGTTGCCTAACAGCTTGCATGTCATGCTACTTCATACACACACCTCTCTCTATATATGCAGAAACAGTGCTACCATTGCAATGAGAACTAAACTCAAATGCAAGTGCGGCAGAAATTACGAACCCCTCATCAGAACAGTGCAGCAGAAAAACTACAATAGTACTGACTCATTTCTATATGCAGGTCATCAGAAGTACAGTACTTGTCCTCTGCCTTACTTACAAGTGCCCAACAACTCTCACATCACGGTACTTGTTGGAGTTAGAACTAACTATCAAAAATGCATTACTTCCCAACCATGGCAATTAGAACTAAATATCAAATATATTACTTCCAGTTCCAGGTGCCCAACAGCTTGCATGTCATGCTACTACACACACACACACACACACACACACACACACACACACACACACACACACACACACACACACCATTTCCGAACATAATAAGGTTTCAGCTAGGTTCCTTACTTCTCCAGAACAAGCCTTCTAAATAAATCTGTTTCAAATCCAGCCAACAAGCCTTCTAAATAAATTTGTTTCAAATTTAGCCAACGAGCCTTCTAAACAAATCCTTTCTCCTAGCTTCTCTATTTGACTTGCAGAGCCTTCTAAAATAAATCCTGCCAATGACAGCCTTCTAAATAAATCCTTCGCGCTTGCACAAGCATTTGAATCAAATCCAGAAATACATGCGCAAGCTCAATTCCGACAGGCTGGTAGCTCAGATGGAGCTGATGTCATCGCATGCGATGACGTCACCTCACAAAGTGTGAAAAATGAAAAACAAAGTGTGACAAATAAAAAAACAAAACAAAGAAAAAATCGGAAATGAAGGGTTATTTGGACCCCAAAAACTCAGTAAAAAATTAGTAATTCGGGACAGTTGGGAGGTATAATTAGGGTAAAGGGTTGAACCTTGATAGATTTGAACAGGTCCAAATAGGCAGATTGGGCATCTTGAGTCAGATTTGTGGGCTGGTAGCTAGCTATGATTTGAATAGGGGTCTTGTCAATGGTTAATTGCACCTGGAGTATCTCCTGTGTGCCATACTGTTTGACCAGCCTGGAGGTGTGTATGTCTTTAATGTATATTGAAACTCCACCTCCTTTGGCTTTACTGCACACAGTTTGGGGTCTGAATGTATGATGGGATGAGTAACCCAGTAAGGCTGGGGTGCTCTCCACAGCTTTGAACCAGGTTTCTGTGACTGTACAGATGTCAGCATTTTCCAGGGTTAGGAATGCTTACAATGAGTGCAGTTTCATGTTTAGACTACTAGCGTTTTGGCAGCATGACCTTTAATTTGTGTTTTGTTGAAATTTTTATGTTGGTAGTTTTAACCTCATCACTTTTCTTAAAAAAGCCACTATAGGGGAGGCATGAGCCTTTGCCAAAAGCCTGAAGCCCAGGTGAGGCAGATGTAGGCCATCTCTGGCAAAGCATTGTAGTCTGTCAATCATATCTTACCAGAATGTCAGGTACTGGAATCCTCTGGAATGACACCAGAAACCAAGCCAATTGTTAAAGTCAATCATTTTATGTTTGTATTGAGGCATCATTCTGGGTGATGGCAGAATGCTGCTTAAGGCTAGGGACATACCTACCTGGGACACATAATCAGAGAGCTCAATCATTTCTCTCTTCATATAGCCAAGAGAGGTATGTCTCAAGTCATTCACACCAACATGGACAATGACAGACTCATAACAGTACCTGTTGTTGAGAGACTTGAGTGCGTATGTGATATGGTGGATTCTAGCACCTGACAAACAACTAACCGTGACTTTCTCCTTATCCAGCCTGGTGAGAAGCACATCTGTGTGTCTCACAATGGAGTTTCCTATGACTAATATGTTGGGTTTATGGTGAAGCTTTACTGATTGTGAGGTACAGGTGTGTGGACTATGCATGGTATGTGGTGTGGAGGGCTGTGGAGATCACATATGTTTTTGCCTCTGAGGTCTCCTTTGTTTAGGTATGCTTATGTGGAGGACCTCTGCATATGTAGGTGTGTGTTGTGTAAGTGTGGGTGGTGTTTGTGGTGTAGTGATTGTGTTGACAACCTTTTTGGTGCCAGATATACTGGCCTGAGAGGGAGAGAGACCGTGGACTCTAGGTTCCTAATGTAATTGCATCTCTCACAAATTGTGTTCCTAGGTGGTAGTAGTTGATGCCTGTCCATGTACATGAGGCAGTTGCTACACTGTCTGAGGATGCCCATATCAAACAGATTGATAGGAGAAACTGTAGGAAATTGTCCATCCATATTTTTTCAAAATCTGAGAGAGAAAGGCCAGGGAGAGCTAAGGAGTGGGCCTAAAGCCCAAGTGCTTAAACCAAAACTAAAAGCTTAGAATAACACTTAAGAATAACACTTAACAATTTAGACAGGCTATAAAGCAGAAATAAATGCAACAGAAAAGATTCAGTTTAACACTTTAGAGAGCAGGCAGCAAGTAGCAGGAAAAAAAAAGCAAAATAAAGTAACAGAGTAGTAAGAAGAAACACAAATTAGAAAATATAAGCAGCTAAAGTCTTTTTTATTTATTTATTTATTTTATTTTTTATTTTTTTAAATAAAAATGGATAGACCAGGAACAGAAGATAATTCAAGGTTAAGGGACTAAGGGGTTTGGCCTTCCCAAATTATCTGTATATTAGGTAGAATGAGCTAAAGAGATGGTACTGGGAGGAGTGTCCCAGATCAAATTTACAGTGGGGGCGGGCAACTGCAAAAGCCACCAACTTTAAGAACACAACAGCAATAGGGTGGGCGTGGGAGAAAAAAGGTTTCAGCAAGATCAGAAAACAAAATTCTGCCAGCACGTATATAAATAATTCAGTCAAGCAAAAATAAAGACAGTACAGAACTCTGAAAACTTAAAGTGCCAAAAAATATACTTATCAGCTCTATATTCCAGATTGTTTGAGAAGCACTCTCAGTCAGAACATAAGGAGATTCTAGCAATAATATGCAGGAAATTTACAAAATGGTAATGTTTTAATACCAGCAAGACAGAGGCCAAGCCTTGAGACAATCAGATAAAACAAAATCTGTTAAACCAGTTTTACCAACTTTAGGAACACAACAGCAATAGGGTAGGGGGTGGGAACTCTCAGAGTTTAACAATGCGGCTTGCATTTGTGCATTGCTTAACTACATGCAAACAAAGGTAAATGAATGGAAATGTGTATCTTGCATGTGCAAACCCTTTGGCAACCACAGAGCAAACCCTCTGCTACTGCGCTATGGAAAACTAAATATTATTATGTATTAGTGCTGTTTACTGTCTATTCCCTGTTTTTGACATGAAATTAAATGTGGAAACATAACAAACTGAAGGCCCTGTCTAACAATATATCACATATTTACAATACAACCATGTCTTGCCTCACCCACGCACTGCAACCCTGGTGTCTCAGTATTTTTTTCACACATGTATCATCTACACTACATAAATTAATATGTTGTGTGATATGCAATGCAATGCACTTCAATCTGCTAACTTGCATAACTAGAACTACTGGCCCATAAGCATAAACAACCTTATCTGCAAGGCTATGGAAGGAATCATCATGGACCTTATCCACAGGGACATAGAGGACCTTCCACACACTTGACCTGACCCATTTTGGTTCTGTCAATGGTAGATATTGCTTATTAAACCTAGTGGACCTCTTTGATAATGACCTGAAACACCTGGATGAGGGATAACAGGACATACCGCCTGTGTTGATTTATCCAAGCCCTTTGACACTATCGGGCATTCAGTTATCATATAGAAACTCTCCCATTTGGGGATTAACCCATACATTACTAGATGGATAGCCAACTGGCTCACCAACAGAATGCACACTGACAAATTTGGGTAGTGCACCTCCACCACTCGACCACTTACCAGTGGAATAACACAAGGATCTGTGCTGGGTCCTCAGCTGTTTAGAAACAATTTCTTTGAAGTCCAAACAAAGGTAGATAGACTATGGCTTATCATGTTTGCAGATGGCTATCTACCGTGTACACTCATATTGAGTCCCCCAATGATGTTAACATATTACAGAAACAGCTGACACAGATGAATGATTGGTGGCAAACTCACAGGCTGAGCCTTAAAGCAAAAATTGCCTTATTGTCCCCTTTGGTAATGAGGTACCCCTGCTAATTATGATATACATAGCACCCCTGTAAGCTCAAACATAGTGTTGCGAGACTTGGGAACACATGGTGATAGGAATCTACACTTCAATCACTATGTGTCCATAGTGGGGAAACACGCATTCTTCATTGCATGCCTCATAACTAAGGACATCACATCCAAGACCAGGGAGGTCATAGCTCCATTGCACTTAACCCTTATTAGACCACTAATTGAGTACAATGCTCCCTTTTGTCTGCACCTCACCAGACAACTGCAGCAACTGGAAAAAACACAGAGGATTGTCACCAGGAGAATCCAGGGTCTCTAAAACATGACATACATGAAAAAACTGAAAGACCTGTCACTGTATTCAGTATCAGGCAGGCTCCTGAGAGGTAACCTGTGCCTGACCTACAGAGCAGTCTCAGATCCTGCCCAACTGGAAATCCTGAACATCTACAAATCAAATGGGGCAATAATAAGTTGCTCCAGGGATTTCAACCTAGCCTGGGACATAAACAGAACATGCTGGGGAGACAGATATATCTCCCAGCTATTGCCACTCCTCTGTAATAGGTACTCACTGCATGTGAAGTAGTGCTGTTCAATGATCCTATTCAAGCACAACCTTCACAACTGTATGGGTGATTGTAAAGTTACCCATAAGACAGCACCTATGTCCCTAATGGGCATGGATAGTCTGTGGTGATCACAAAATTGATCTCCTAACAATGACCATCTAACTATGCTCAATAAGGGTACTTGTGTTTTTATGTGGCTAAGCTTGCAAATGCCTTAGGGCCATTAGCCAAGAAATCTCATATGAAGCTATGAAACTATGAATCTATGCAGGCCTCCCAACATCTTCTCTCCAACATGCCCTGCTGATGTCAGCCATTACAAGTTGTCCTGCAGCCTTGTAAAAGTCAGACTTGTGCTGTGGTGCTTGCTTAAAGTACTGAGTAGTATAGTCTGTGCACTTAGATAAGTAGGGGTTCTGTTCTCACTACAGTCAACTGTGTGTGTGTGTGTGTGTGTGTGTGTGTGTGTGTGTGTGTGTGTGTGTGTGTGTGTGTGTGTGTGTGTGTGTATGTATGTGTGTGTGTGTGTGTGTATGTGTGTGAGTGTGTATGTGTGTGTGTGTGTCTAGCCAGAAAAGCAGAAGTGTGTATCCTACAGTTACTGCTTCAATCCCATGGATTGACAGTATTTTGATTCTAGCACATGCCTACACATTCATTTCAGGCAGGGCTCCCAACATCTTCTTTCCAACATGCCCTGCTGATGTCATCCACTATAAGTTGGCCTGTAGCCTTGTAAAAGTAAGAATTGTGCCGTGGTGCTTGCATAACATACTGAGTTCTGTAGTCTGTGTACTTAGATAGGTAGGGGTTCTGTTCTCAGTACAGTCAACTGGTGTGTGTGTGTGTGTGTGTGTGTATATGTCTGTGCACTTGCTTGACATTACAGAGAGCATTTTAGAATAGTATGTGGGACTGTGCTCTTACCATTTTTTTCCTCCCCAGACACTGTCATCACCTAGAAAGTGTTGTCTGAGACCCTCCAAATCAGACTTGAGCTGTGGCGCTTGCATTAAATACAGAGTTCTGTAGTCAGTGTACTTAGAAAGGTAGGGGTTCTGTTCTCACTACAGTTAAGTTTTGTGTGTGTGTGGGGGGGTGCGTGTGTGTGTGTGTGTGTGTGTGTGTGTGTGTGTGTGTGTGTGTGTGTGTGTGTGTGTGTGTGTGTGTGTGTGTGTGTGTGTATGTGTGTATGTGTATGTGTGCACTTGTTTGACATTAGACAGAGCATTTTACAATATCATGTGGGATAGTGCTCTTACCATCTTCCTCTCACCAGACTCTGCTGATTTGTGGATGTGCAGTATACCCATCAAACCAGAGTCAGAGATGACTTGTAGTCCAGGCACAAGTCACCTCATGCTTTTTTATACAGATTTCAGGAACATGGCTTTCAGTCTATCCATGTATGTCAGGGTATGGTTTGTAGGATCTGTATTTTCTTGGTGTGAAACCTCCGTGATCTGTCCGGCTGCTGCAGGTGTCTGGCGAGGTACATGCAAAAGGAAGCATTATACCCTATTAGTGTTCTGATGAGGTTTGAGTACAGTGCTGTTATATCATCTTCAGATCTAGATGCAATGGCCTGACTTATGAGGTGCATGATGTAGCCTTTCCATACCACTTTGGTACCTTGTCAAAGTTCAGATTACTATCTACATGTGTTGCCACATATTGCACCACTGGTGCATAGGGGGAGTGTTGTCAATTGTGTACTTACCAGGAAATTCCACTTTGCATAAGGCTCAAGTCCTGACACATTCTGTATTTATTACTAGACCGTGTGGCTTTGGCACCAATCATTTGTGTGTGTTAGCGCCTCTTGTCATATGTTATCATCATTGGTGGACTCAATAATTGCAACCAATATGCATAAATCAGCAAAAATGGTAAGCCACAGGTCATATTCTGTAGCCTGGACTGTCAGTAAATAGATTACAGACAGTATAGGTCCTAGCACAGATCCTTGGGATACACCAGTGGTGACAGCTGTAATGGTAGAGGTTGATTCACCAACTTTCACAGTATGTGGTCTGTTGGTGATAACATTGGTTAACCATCTACCGATGTAAGTTTTAATCCCCAGCTAGTAGAGTTTGTCAATGATATCTGACTGGGGTTTTTTTTCCAAACCCTAGGACAGACCAAGATAGGCAATATGCACTTTCTTACTTTCATGCAGGCCTATCACACAGAAGAACCAATGGGCTGTGACAACATCACAGATCACCTATAGCATGACTCAGAACATACGCCTACCTGACACGGTTTGATATGCATTTCAACACACCCTCCAGACAAACTGCGTTCCTGTAGAAGGGGGCACATCAACATGCATCCATCTGAGTGGAGTAGGGACAGCACCTGATGCATGCATGTATAGACACAGCCTGACTCTCCTGATCTGTGAGGTAGACCAACATGTCATAACGGACCTTTTCTAATTGGACACTAGTAATATCCGGCTGTGTGCAACAGACATTTGTGAGTTGTTAGTGCCTGTTTGTTCCTCTCAGGGTAAGAGCCATTCCAAGTCTATTAATTCTCTGCACGGTGAGATTTGATCTGATCCATCATGCTGATAGCCATTAAGTTTTTTTCTGCTTATGTCCTGACCCCTCTTCCAATGTGTGCTTGCTTGTAAGCACTCAAGGTTCAGAACTGTACCATCAACAACATGTCTGTGGCCCTTATTCATAGCCTGCAGGACTCCATTAACTACACTCACAACAGCGTGACTTAAACATCTCTAATGCTACTGTTAATAGACAAATGATAACAGACACAAACTCATTTGTCAAATCTACTGTGTGTATATATATATATATATATATATATATATATATATATATATATATATATATATATATATATATATATATATATATATATATATATATATATATATATATATATATATATATATATATATATATATATATATGTATATATATATATATATATATATACACACACACACACACACACACACACACACACACACACACACAAAACGGATATCAAAAGTGTACACACCCCTGTTAAAATGCCAGATTTTTGTGATATAAAAAAATTAGACCACGATAAATCATTTCAAAACTTTTCCCACCTTTAATGTGACCTATAACCTGTACAATTCAATTGAAAAACAAACAAATATGGTAGGGGAAAAATATAAAAACTAAAAAAAATGTTCAATAAGCTGGTTGCATAAGTGTGCACACCCTTAAAGTAGTTCTTTATTGAAGCACCTTTTGATTTAATTACAACATTCAGTCTTCTTGGGTATACACCTGCCATCAATTAAACAGACTCTGATTAACCCCAAATAAAGTTCAGCTGTCCTAGTAGGATTTTCCTGACATTTACTAAGTTGCCTGGTACAGCAAAAGCCATGGTTCACTGAGAGCTTACAAAGCATCAAAGGGATCTCATTGTTGAAAGGGATCAGTCAGGAGAAGGTTAGAAAAAATCTCCACAGCATTGGATATACCATGGAACACAGTGAAGACAGTCATCAAAATGTGTAGAAAATATGGGACAACAGTGGTGTTGCAAAGAACTGGACATTCCTCCAAAATTGATGAAAAGACATGACAAACACTGGTCAGAGAGACTGCCAAGAGACCTACAGCAACACTGAAGGAGCTGCAGGAATTGCTGGCACGTACTGGTTGTGTACTACATGTAACAACAATCTCCCATATTCTCCATATGTCTGGACTATGGGGTATGGTTGCAAGACGGAAGCCTTTTCTTACAATGAAAGACAACCAGACCCGGCTAAAACTTGCAAAACAATACATCAAGTCTCCCAAAAGCATGTGGGAAAATGTGTTATGGTCTAATAAGACCAAGGTGGAACTTTTTGGCCACAATTCCAAAAGGTATGTTTCGTGCAAAACCAACACTTCTCATCACCAAAAGAACACCATCCCCATGGTGAAGCATGGTGGTGGCAGTATCATGCTTTGGGGTTGCTTTTCTTCAGCTGGAACTGGGGCTTTAGTCAAGGTGGAGGAATTATGTACAGTTCCAAATATCAGTCACTTTTGGTCCAAAATCTTCAGGCATCTGCTAGAAAGCTGAAGATGAAAAGGAATTTCACCTTTCAATATGACAATGACCCCAAGTATACATCCAAATCAACAAAAGAATGGCTTCACCAGAAGAAAATTAAAGTTTTGGAATGGACCAGCCAGAGCCCAAACCTAAATCCAATAGAAGAGCTGTGGGGTGACCTGAAAAGGGCTGTGCACAAGAGATGCCCTTGAAATCTGACAGATTTGGAGGGCTTTTGCAAGAAAGAGTGGGCAAATATTGCCATGTCAAGATGTGCCATGCTGATAGACTCCTACTCAAGAAGACTGAATGCTGTAATTAAATCAAAAGGTGCTTCAACAAAGTATTAGTTTAAGGGTGTGCACACTTATTCAACCAGCTTATTGTACGTTTTTTATTTTTTATGTTTTTCCCCTAACATATTTGTTTGTTTTTCAATTGAATTGTACAGGTTATAGGTCACCTTAAAGGTGGGAAAAGTTTTGAAATTATTTATTGTGGTCTCATTTTTTTAATATCACAAATACCCTGCATTTTAACAGGGGTGTGTGCACTTTTTATATCCACTGTATATATCGAATATTTGCATGAACATGTCTCACATGAACCTTTTACTATCACAGAGTTACACAAATATAAAAATATACTAGTTGTAATTGTTGGGAGATGTCCTCATCCAACATTAAGAAGATAGACCAATATATTTTATGAATGTTCATTCAGTTCTAAGTTTCCAGCATCCATGCTATAGCTCACTCACATTTTATATTATGTTATTTCTGTAGTTAATATGCATAATCATTTTTTAAACTCTAATGTGACTAATAAAGTTTATATAAATGAACGCATTCATCAAGACACATAATCTCTCTCTAGACCATCCACCCTGTCTAACTGTATTGCCAAGTTTGCTCCTTCTTCTCGTCTTTTTCTTCTGTTTCTTTACATTGTTCTATAAATTTTGAAATAATCATTAATATGTACATTTTTTTCTTTTTAGTTCAGTAAACTGATGATAAATAGGACCCTATCCAATAAGATAAATGAACAACATCAAATGCAAAATGGCAGCACTCATCATTCTTAGTATCTGCATTAAATGGCTTTTACTACATTGATTAAACTAGGATTATTAAAAGAAAAAGGTTTTATTTTTTTATTTATTTATTTTATTTTACATTTGTTGACCGGGATAGTCTGACTGAATACATGTCCTTTTTTCAGCGGAGGCCCAGGGAGAAAAGCTCCAACATACATACAGAAAAGATAACATAGTTACTAAAAATAGATTCATTATACATCTTAAGAACAGATACAGAATCAGTTTCAGACAAGCAATTTTTACAATCTCTCTTAATTAATATTACATACTGATGTGGACTAACAAGTTAAGTCTCGACTTGGGTTGCAAGCAGGAAATGTTAGAGACAATTATATAGAAGGAGATAGGATTTAAACAGGGACATAACCAATGTGTTTTAAAATATTGTTTGAGATTCTTTTTAAATAGAGCTAGAGAGGGTTCAAAACTAAGGTCAATGGGGAGAGAGTTCCAGATTTTACCAACAGGGCTGGCAAACAGAGAGTTCCCAGCTGAGTTGTTGGAAATGAATGTCTGAACCAGCAGTTTGTTAGATGAGCAAAGTGGCCTGGGATTACTAGAGAGGTGGATGATATTTTTAAGTGCAGGCGTGTTTGTGAGTTAATTGAGAACTTTGTGTACCACTATAAGCTGGTTGTACCGGAATAGGCTATGTAGTTCAAGCCACCCAAGATGTTTTAGGATTGTTCTTAATAAATATCAGTTCCTGGAATATGTTTCAGGGTCTGTCAATATTTACATGTGAACAACTGGGGAGACCACACCCTCAAATGATATTTATAATTTCATATGCATCTCTCTGCATAGTTTGGGATTGCCTAATTATCTGTCTCATAGTTTTTCTATGGCACATGTCATTACTCTGGTCTGCAAATTGCTTTATTTGTCCCGGTCTATCTCTGATCTCTGATCTGAGTTTAAATCTGTTTTCCATTAACTACATAAGCACTGCATTTGCTTGGGTTTGTGCTTGTTTGGATATCACACACTGCCTAGTAGCAGTGGGCACCATTAGCTGCTATAGATGCAAACACTTCTGCCTGCAAATTTTCCCTCAGTACTCTGGTAGTACTCCATTGATGAGTTCTCGCAATTGTCCCTCACTGACAGGTGATACATTCAGTGAAGCTCCTGAGGTACCAATACAGATCCTACCCACTAGCACGTCTTATTTTTTGTCCACTTCTTCCGTCCTCTACTTACCTGGTCCTTCCTGTCCTCTCCCTGTTTTTGCCCACATCAACTTACCTAGCATTATGGATGAACAATTTCCCATGACTTCTCCAGCCGGTTTGGTCAACATGGGCATCCTGAGGCAATGTAGCAATTGCCTCATGTACACTGACAACCCACTTCTTCTAGTCCACACAAATTAATTATATGAGAGACGCATCTATATCAAAAACATAGAATCCAGGCTCTCTCACTCACCAGTCAGTTCATCTGATACTAGGTAGGCTGTCAGCATGCACACCTCACCTCCTGTACCTACCAAACCAACAACACATAAACCTACATATGCGGAGGTCCTTACCAGAAGCTTACCTAAACATTAAAGACCTCCCAAACACAAACACAAGCACAATTCACATAATACATCTTCTACAGAATAGAGTACACATAATATATCACACACTAGTGTCTCACCAGTCAATTCCCTAAGACATAACACAAAAACAAACCTCTTAGTCATAGGTGACTCAATTGTGAGACACAAAGATGTCCCTTTCACCAAGCTGGATAAGGAAAATGTCACACTCAGCTGTCTGTCAGGTCCCAGGATCTGCCACATCACACATGCACTCAGGTCTCTCAACAACAGACACTGATATGACTCCTTCATAATCCAATTTGGTGTGACGTACCTCACTGGACTATATGAAGAGAGACATGACTGAGCTCTCTGATTATGTGTCTCAGGCAGATATGTCCCTAGCCTTAAGCAGCATTTTACCTTCACCTAAGATGATACCTCAATGCAAACAAAAAATGATTGACTTCAACAATTGGCTTAGTTTCTGGTGTCATTCGAAGGGGATCTGGTATCTGTCAGCCTGGGATGACATGGTCGACAGACCTCGATGCTTTGTTAGAGATGGTCTTTATCCATCACTCTTGGGATTTTGGTTTCTAGCTAAGTCTCTTGCCAACCCCATAGTGGCTTTTATAGGCAATGTCACAAGAACAAAATTCCTGACATAAAAGTACCCTCTAAAAGCAACCTTAAGGTTATGTTGCTAAATGGTAGGACTCTAAACCAGAAACTGCACTCACTGGAAGCAGTCTTCACCTTGAAAGATGCTGACATTTGTACAGTCACTGAGACCTGGTTTAAGGCTGCGGATAGTACCCCAGCTATACCAGGTTACATTTCCTTCCACATGCTCAGGCCACAAACTAAAGGTGTGAGAACTAAAGAAGGTGGTGTATCAATATTTATTAAAGATAAATACACTTCTTGATTGGTTAAACAGCATGATTCATTTGAATTACTTCAGGTACAATTGACTGTAGGTAAGACGCTTCTTCTGGTCATCGCCAGCTATAGGACCCCTCCTTGAATCAGGATATCCCGTCAGCTTACTTGGATCTACTTGAATCAATTAAGATACAACCAAACATCCTGGTTTTGGGTGACTTTAATTACCCATCCATTGACTGGGTAAATTATATGTGTTCTAACTCACGTGCCCAAATTTTCCTGGACTTCGTTAACTCCAATGCCCTGGACCAGTTGGTTGA
The DNA here is from genome assembly GCF_019279795.1 of Protopterus annectens. Taxonomy (NCBI): domain Eukaryota; kingdom Metazoa; phylum Chordata; order Ceratodontiformes; family Protopteridae; genus Protopterus; species Protopterus annectens. The sequence goes on from NC_056729.1 coordinate 947,977,867, forward strand.
CCGAACCACAAGTGGCTAAAACATCCTGGTTCTGGTGCTCACCAACATGGGGGACTGCTGCACCACCCCCAGTGTGTGGTCATCCCTGGTGAGTGCTGACCAAAAATCAGTCTCACTAGAAAAAACTATGACACAAGACCCTCCCCCCCTTAGCAACAACCAGACTAAAAAGCTTCTCCAAGGCCAGTTACAACCTCTTACATAACATCATAAATAGCTTCATAGCCCCCCCACTGATAGAATAGACATTTATTCTGAGTTATACACCAGTGCTTTATGCGAGCACCTGCACAATTGTATTGACTCTGTCATACCTAATAGAACCAAAGCAGGATCTTCAAGGAAAAGCAAACTTTCCTGGTGGGCAACTGCCATTAATAAGCTACACAATAGGAGAAAGAAACTGCTGTCTAAGAGTAAGACAGAATGGTATCAAAACTGGAAACACTCCCTCCTCAACTTAAAAAAGCAAATAAGACTCTTACTGAAGTCCTCTAAAACTACGAATCCAAATTAGCTTCCATAACTAAGGATAACCACAAGGCATTCTTTAGTTACATCTGTAACCTCAAAGGTAAGGCCCAGATCTGCACTGAACCTGTAGTTAATGGTACTACATATACAGAACCTGTGGATATAGCAAACCTGTTGGCTGATAGGTTTAGTGAAAACCTCACTCCCCTGACCCCTCTGCATATAACCCAAAACATCTCTAACTCCTGTTTTCCACCTAGTATTTCCAAGGATCAGATCTTAAACACCCTTTTCAAAACCAAAAACACAGCCTCTATGGGACCATACAACTTCCCAGGCTATGTTCTACATGGGTTAAAAAAGGAATTAGCATCAGCATTAGACACACCTTTCAATCACAGCCTAAACACTGGTTTTATTCCAGCAGAATGGAAAATAGCTACTGTCATCCCTTTGCACAAAGGGGGTGCATCCACGGTCCCATTATCCTGACCAGCCTTATCTGCAAGGTCAAGGGATGAATCATCATGGACCTAATTAACAAAGATATAGGAAATCCCCAATCACTTGACCCCACCCAGTTTGGCTTTGTCAAGGGAAGATCATGCCTGTTAAACTTGGTGGAGTTCTTCAAGACAGTCACCAAAGCTCTCGATGGGAGCAAATCTGTGCATACGGCCTACCTAGACTTAGCCAATACCTTTGACATAATCCCCCACTTAGGGATCCTTGATAAATTTACCCAGCTGGGCATCAACCCATATATTGTCAGGTGGGTTGCAAACTGGCTTACTGATAGAACTCATATGCTCAAAATAGGGGACTCCACCTCCTCCACCAGACCTGTAACCAGTGGTGTTCCACAGGGATCAGTTCTGGGACCTCCACTGTTCTGAATCTACTTCTCCGAAGTACAGGCTAAAACTAAATGACTGTTGCTTGACAGAGTTTGCTGATGACTGCAGTCTGGGAGTGATCATTGAAACCTCTAGTAATGTCAATACCTGCAAGAATGTCTTATACAGACTAATGACTGGTGCCAAAGTCATGGTCTTAAACTTAATTAAAAAAATGCATTATCATCCCCTTCAACAAGGGTGATGTTCCTGCAAACTACCACATCAATAGCAATACTTTAAGCACACAGTCAGTGGTGAGAGATCTGGGCACACAGGTCGACAGCAACTTTAATTTTGATCACCATGTCCCGACAGTGGTAAGAAGGGCATTTTATATTGTTATTTTAATAAGTAAGAGCATATCTCCAGAAAAAAAGGTTATAAACCCCTGTACTCTTCCCTCATCAGGACAGAAATAAAGTACAATGCTCCCTTTGATATGTTCCTTTCCAAACACCTTCAGCAATTGGAGAGAACACAAAGGTTCCTCCCAAAGAAAATTCAAGGTCTTCAAGATCTGTCTTATGTGGACAGACTGAAATCATTGTCATTTTATTGTGTGTCATATAGACTGCTCAGAGGCGATTGGTGCCTTATATATAGAGCAATCTCTGACCCAGCTTTAATGGAAATGCTGCACATTCACAAGTCAAATGGCACACGAGTCACTCACTCAGTGGACCTTAACCTGGTATATGACATCAACAGAACTTGCTGGAGAGACAGATTTTTCTCACAGAGGTTGTCCCACCTTTGGAACAAGCTTCCTATTCATGTTAAACAAAGCCCCTCATTGGCCCTATTTAAGTGTAATTTGGATGATTTGGATGGGTAACCAGAAATTCACCCTGAGGGTTCCACCTGTGTCCATCCTGGACAGGGGCAGTAGGTGTGATTTTAGTGGCTGCTTGAACTAGACAACCTTGGGAACATGGATTGAACTTAGCTAGGCTTGTTAAGGCCCTAGGACAGTTAGCCTAGTAACCTCCTATGATCCTATGAGTCTATGATTTGATGTACCCAAATAAATCAAGTTCATCTAGCAGCTTTGATGTTGGAAGACCTAGGAGGGGGAAGGTAGGAAGGAGTGCTTAGCATCAGGTCATCTATCCAGGGGAAGGAAGTGATGGTCTGTTTGGCTACTTTGCCACATGCAAATGAAGGCTTGCACACAAAATTATTGCAGCAATTAACTGGGAACATGGGTTTACCTTATCAGCTTGAGGATGGTAGTCCACATAAGTGAGTGAGTGGGAACAGTCACTCACATAGGGAGGTTGTTGTAGGCTTCTGCAGTGATGAAGGTGTCCATGTCAGCCATCACAGGATGGGATTCAGACTTAAATCGAAACACACACCTTAATTGCTCATATCAGGAGCACAAACTCCTCCATGGCTGCCAAGACGATGGCCCCAAACTATTTAGCTCATACCTGTACACAAGGGATTCTGCAAGTGGTGGGGGAATGAATGAGCTTGAGGCTAGTAGAAGGAGGACTTGATTGTCAGCAGAAACAGAGAGAAAGGAATACAGAAAAAAACTATTCCATTAGACTTAAACTTTGAGACACGTTAGAGGCTTTGTCTTGCATTGTTAGCAATTTTGTCTAGCACTAAAAAAAGACAAAATGTGACTTTCTATTGTATTAATTAAGCTTCATAGATTCAGATTAGTAAAGGATAACCAGTCAACAAAAGCAACTGTGAATTTACTCTGCTGTTTATAGTGTCTGTTTAACCAAGTCTCATTTAGTCTTAAGTCAAGCAGCATACTGCAATTTAACTGCTAAATTCTGAAATTCTTGTTTTACTGTTTTACAAGTTTTATGTTGTAGTGAGGTAGTCATTGCCTCTGGTCATACTTCTCAACAGTTAATTTAGTGCACAGTTTTCTCTGGTTTTTAATTTTTTCATCTAGTACTTATAAACTGTTAAGAAAAAACCCAGTCAGAATGTTGGGTGATGTTCCTTTGTAACACTTCATTTAATTAAAGGTATTTTAGAAGTTCATTTACTTCTTGGGGATTAATACTAGAAAGGCTAGGATACTCCAGTAATAATGTCACTATTCTATTTCTTAATGTCACATTTACTTTTAAGAAAACAAATTGAAATGTAAAGTTTCTTTCAATATTTGCTGAGGCTTCTTAAAGTTCATTTCCAAATTTTCCTTACAGAAACCAAACCTGAATACCAAGCTACCACTGACATTCTGTTAAAACTTATCAGAGCTAATTACTGGTTAAGACATCTCTCTCTCTCTCTCTTTTTGTCTCTCTCACCTCAGCTAACATCTTGAGTACACTGTCTGCAAGTTCTTGAAAGGTTAAGAATGCAGCATTATCAGAGAACAATGAAATGAACCCAGTACTGTCCCTGGGATTCATGAAAGCTCCATGCAAGAATAAGTCTATTCTTGCATGAAGTGGATCAAGCTCATGCAGCACAGCAGCACACCTTGCATGTTCATGAAGGCATGCTGCTGTATAACCTGCACAGACACAATCTGTGAACGAGTGCAGGGAGTGTGTCCAAGCAGTGCTCACACAGTAAACACACCCCCTGCAGTCAGGAAGTGCTATACGGCACTTTAAAAACAAAAACAGTGTCCGCGGATACTGTTAGCATACCTCCCAACTGAGCAGATATTTGCAGACTATCCAGATTTGTGCCTCGTATGTTAGGTGTGTTCCTCCTACTGTCCTGGCAAAGAGCTGAGGCTCGAATTTGAGTCTAAGACTCCACATCCTTCAAATAAGTCATGATAATGCAAAACCTATTATTCTATCAACTTTCTAAGTTTGTAAGAACAATATTTAAAATCTGTCCCTCTTTGTCCCTCATCATGTTAGGCTTTGTCCAGATGTTATGCTCTAAGAGGTGGAGAGGTATGACTGTTAGCTATGTGCATATCCCTAAACTAATTAAAATAACACAAATATTTATATATTTTTTTCCTGTCTCCACTAAAGTTTAAGCATAGCTGAGTGGGTGTGCATGTCATGCAGCTGTGTTCAGCATAGCTTAAACATTCGAAGGAGCAAAATAGAAATATACAGCCAAAACAGCCAAAGTGAGATAGCATAGTGGTTAGAGCTTTCGCTTAGCATGCAGTCATTCATGGTTTATGTGAAAGCAGCACTAAAATATCTTTTTTTATAAATAGGTAGTGAATAATATATATTTGTTAACCAGGGTAGTGTAGCAGGTCCAAATGTGGTGTGTCAGTGTAGTACAGATGTGAAACCACCATATAAACACAAGTGTCCCATACAGTATAGCCACAAAAGAATATAATGTAATGAAAGCACATAGGGGGATGTTATGGAAGGTAAACATACATATCATAAGATGTGATTAATAAGGAATCAACCCCACAATCCTGATAGTCCATAAAATGAAAGCTGAACAAAGCTAAATTTTGCTCAGCTATGCTTAGCCGGTGTAAGCATTGCTTAAATATAAATGCTTAGCAATAATTAGTGTAGCTAAACTAATTTGCACACTGGTAAGCAGTGCTTAGCATCTACCCCTTTAAGCAATGCTTATCTTAGATAAATGGGTTTGCCCATCGTTTAGCTTAACTCAGCATATTCAAAATCAGCCAGTCATAGCAAAGGGTGGGAATCCAGCCCTATTTAAACCCCACAGATAGTAATACAACCATAACTAGTTGTAGCTGATCACTGCAGGCACTATGGCTGGCATTGGTGAGGCTGTGCACTTTCAGGCGCAGTGTTGGGGCATTCAGGAGTCCAGGGTCATGGTTGGACTCCTCGTAAAACACCATGAAGAGAGACTTCTGCCGGACCAGTACTAGGACTCCTAATACAAAGCAGAGGCATGGGACCATCTCGCACATTACCTCACCAATGCTACTGGTATCCCTCAGACTGGTGAGTAGATCTGGCACCATTATGTTGACCTGAAAAGTAGGAAGATGGACCTCTTCAGCCAGTGGATCCAAGACACTTAGGCACAGAATATCCCAGCAGTGTGTAAGTATCAGTATCAATTATTGTGTAACAAAGTCCAGCCTATGTATGAGATGGATAGGTATGCATAAATGTTTCTCTGTCTCAGATAGATGAGAGGGCTGCAAATATGGATGCCCACAGCAGCAGGCTGCTAAGGTTGCATCACAAGGCTGGTGAGTACAAATCTAGCTTCCAGTAGTCAGGGCAAATAAATAGAAAGGAGTAGATTGTCACCTGCCAGTAGTTAGAAAAGTGTATTGTTTGTACTGAATAAACGAGACATTAGCAGAGTATTAGTGATGTACATGATATATATATATATATATATATATATATATATATATATATATATATATATCAATAAAAGTGTTAGCACCTGTCAATAAAATTCAAAAGCCCAGACTGTTGTGTTTACTTTGGTATGTGGTAGTATGAATCTAATGGTGTACAGGTGCTGCACATCAACTATGGCTCTGACATCATTAATTAATTGATGCTCATCTGGCAAATTGTGGAGTTGTAAATCAGATTAACTATAAGAAATGTTCCATGCACCAAGATCTGATCCCTGAATAGTAATGTTGTGTTAGCCATTGTTTTCCATACTGTAACATGTCAAGGTATGAATACACAGTATAAGAACTATCTGCAATGCATAAATGTCAGAATTACAAGGCAGATTGTCCAAATAAGAGAGTATTATGCAGAAAACAGTCAAGAAAGAAGCAGCAGTTCCCCAATAGCTCATTGTGATGAAAGACAACCTTGTTGTATCTTTTTGCACAAACAGGCACAGTTCAGATCTCACCCAAGAATATGTGAATGTGTGTAGAAACAGTCAGGTATTGTTAACAGAAATTTCCACCACAGGTCCACCTGGTAAGAAAAGTTATAAATGAGCTTTAAGAAGGCTGTAATTATACACTGTGTATAACACCCACTGTCCAACCTCAAGGACAGTCTGAAACAATCTGGCCAGTCAAGAGGTATGCTCAGAACTCCTTAGTGCAGCACATCTGGACCAAGCCTGACAAAGGGGGGGGGGGTAAAGCCATGAAACTGGGAACATATCCCAAATACTGGAGTAGATAAGGTGACACAGTTGATGCAGTAACACCCTTCTGCCTGTTGTGACATATTGGCTGGAATAGCCCAAGTCCAAAACCAAATTACCCCCCACTAGTTACTGACATAAATCTTCACATCATCCCACTGATGTGTCAGACATACACAACACATATGGGGGCCAGGCAACAGTACATCTGATAAATATCTGGACATAACATCACAGCAGGGAAACTACACTGTGCTGCTAGGCATATCACCATGTACTGTCTAAAGACTGACCGACACAACACTAATCCAATTTTGCTATGGTGGAATACACATTTAATTGCAAATATATCAGGCACTACAGGGATGTAGCAGCACTGATAAACAGACACCAGTGTGAAAGTGCATACCCATAACCAATCTCACCACATTCAAAGTGACATACCGGTAACCACATGAACAGTAGAGTATATGGACTGTGTGAATAAAATCATCAGCATGTTTGCCACTCACACACTACATATACTGGCCCAATTCACAGTGCAGTCCGATGCCTGACTGTGGTATGGGACATGTGTCAGTCTGCCCCTACAAACATATACAGCTGATAGAGCACCAGAAACTGGAGCAGCATGTAAAGTCAGATAGAAAAGGACCCATAACACTTACATCTACCCCCCCCCCCTACACAGGCAAAATAACACATTCACAATACACTGCTGCACAATCCTGACAGTCTGTAAACAATTGCCAGAAATACACAGTCCTCTCAACTATATAGAGTCCCACAGAACATTCAGGCTTTGACCTCATATATAACGCTTCCTACACATAACGTCTGGCAGTCTGATACATCACTGGGATGATATCAGGAATGAATTCATTGTCTAATGATATACTATACCTATCCACCTCTTACAGTATGACATCTGGACAAAGCCTGACATACTTCAGGTAGAGGCCCATACACAGGCATTATTGACATATTGCTGTTATAAACTGAGAAAGTTGCTGGTGTAACAGGGTTGTTGTAACATGTCTGTTCTGAGGAATATGAAGTCAGAAACACACATGGATGTAACCATTTACTGACTGCAATCCACAGAGTATGCTACTGAATTTCCAAGGCCAAACAATCTGTGAGTAACACACCAAATATAAGAGTCCAAACTCCGACCAGTCTGCAGATAGCCCTACAGTAGAGAGTTATGTCAATCACAAAACACTATCAGACTTAAATTCATGCAGAGCAGCCATATCCACACAAACCCTGTAAAACTAGCATTATTTCAACTGTATAAGAGCAATATTTACATTCTGTCTCTATGTCTGGAACATTCTCCCACAGTTTGTTGGGCTGTCTCTACAGTGTTTGTTGCAAGAGGTATTTCCAACTACCTTCTGTGATGCTGTTTGTCACACACCTCCAGGAACTCCTCCTCACAGGCAAGGAAAAGGGGCAACATGAAGTACTCAGTTATAGGAGTGTGTTTACATGCTATTGGGTATGAGAATGATACCACAGCTGTTCTACATGCAGTTAACAAGTGGGGGACTCCAACTGGTGCACATGCCATCAGTTGCTCATGAGCATTACCTACTAAAGGCAAGCTGCTGCCTATACAAAACAGACTCACCATTACTCTGAACTGTTGTTCCCAAGTATTTACACCTGTCCACCTTTGCAAGGTATATCCTACATCTGTCTCAGAGAGAGAGAGAGAGAGACACACACACACACACACACACACACACACACACACACACACACAAGCAAACAAAAAGACAGCTAGACAGACACACACACTGAAACAGATGGATTATACCAACTGAAACAAAAAAAACACAGATGTCAAACAATGAATAATGTAGGAGAATGTAGTAGGGGGTATGTAAATGTGGAAAATAGGACATTCAAACATTATTATGTCTCAACAACACATGCTGTACTGATATATTGTTGAGCAGAACCTATGACCATAGCATCTGTGTCTGTCTACAGTGACATAGAGCACAGCTCAGTGCCCTGAGTCACGGCAGGAAAGGATGGCTCACATATGACCACTACTGGAATGTGTGTTGCACACTACTGACTGTGACACTGCTAGGCCAGCTACTGGGATGTTGCAGATATCCATATGTTAATTGTCAATACAAATATGATATACATATTTGTCTCGAAATGTGATGGACCTACACAGGGTATTTGCATACTGAAATACTGTTACAGCTGTATGTGTTGAACTGCATGTGATATACTGAGCTCATACCATTCAACTGTCCAGTGTTATGGACACTAACCATATGTGTGCCTCATATTTGTAATTATGTCATCAAGACTTGTGTTATGTCTGGCAAATAATTGTAAACCTGTAAACACTGACATTACAACATCACATTCTCTTTCTTTTGGCTGTAACCGTTAGTGGTCACCACAGCAAATCATCTGTCTCCATGTTTTCCAGTCCTCTGCATCTTCCTCTGTCACACCAACCACCTGTATGTCCACTATCACCACATACATACACCTTATCTCAGGCCTTCCTCTTACCTGGCAGCCTCATCCTTTCCCAGATATACTCAGCATACCTCCTCATCACACATCCAAACCAACATAATCCTGCCGCTCTCTGGCTTTGTCCCCAAGCTGTCCAAACTGGGCTGACCTCCTAACATACATATTACTAATCCTGTCCACCCTCATCACACTCAATGCAAATCTTAACATCATTAACTCTGGTACGCCCAGCTCTGACTCGTGTCTCTTTTTTTCAATGCCAATGTCTCCAACCTATATAACATAGCTGGTCTCACAACCCTTTTGTAGACCTTCCCTTTCACTCTTAATGGTACTCGTCTGTCAAAAATCACTCCTGACACTCATCTCCACCACCCATATTCTGTCTGTACTCTCATCTTCACCTTTCCTCTACACTCAGCTTTACTCTGAACTGTTGTTCCCAAGTATTTACACCTATCCACCTTTGAAAACTGTAGTCCCTGCATCCTCATCATTCCTCTATCCTCCCTCCCATTCACACACATATATTCTTAGTCCTGCTGACCATCATTCCTCCTCTCTCTAGACCACACATCCACCTTTCCAAGGTCTCCTCAACCTGTTCCCTACTATCACTACAGACCACAATGTCATCTGCAAACAGCACAGTTTACGGGGACTCCTGTCTGATCATGTTTGTCAACCTGTCCATCGCCACTGAAAATAAGAAAGGGCTAATAGCTGATCCCTGATGTACTCCCACCTCCACCTTAAATGCACCTGTCACTCCTAATGCAAAACTCACTGCTGTCACACTAGCCTTGTACATATCCTGTAGCATTCTTATGGATTCCTCCACCACTCCTGACCACCTCATACAATACCACAACTCCTCTCTAGGCATCCTGTCATATTCTGTGTCTAAGTCCACAAAGACACAATGCAGCTACTTCTGACCTTCTCTGTATGTCTCCATCACTACTCTCAGAGCAAACATCACATCTGTACTGCTTTTTTCCTGGCATGAAACCATACTGCTGATCAGCAATCCTCACCTCCCTTCTTAACCTAGCTTCCATCACCCTTTAGCATTACCTCATACTGTAACTGATTAATGTTATCCCTCTGTAGTTACTACAGCTCTTCACACCACCCTTATTCTCATAATCAGTACCCAAACACATTTTATCCACTCCTCATGCATCCTCTCACTTTCCAAGATTACAGTAAATAATCCAGTTAAAAAGACCACTGCCATTTGTCCTAAACACCTCCATGCTTCCACGGATATGTCATCTGCACCAATAGCCTTTCCATTCTTAAACCTCTTCATAGTTATCCTTACTTCTCCCTTGATAATATGTTGCACATCATGATTCATCATATCCACATCATCCAACCTTCTCTCTCATTCTCTTCATTCAATAGCCCATCAAAGTACTGTTGCCACCTGCTCAATACACTCGCCTCACTTATGAGTACACGTCCACCATTATCCTTTATCAGCCTTATTTGCTGCATATCCTTCGTAGCTACATGCCTCTGTCAAGCCAATTGGTACAGGTCCTATTCTCCATCCTTGGTGTTCAACCTTACAAAAAGCCCTTCAGATGCCCCATCCTCAGCCTTATGCCACCACTCACTTTGCCATGCACCCCATCTCCCTATATACTTGTTTACTTTCTTCACCTGACTGACAATCCCACTTCTCCTTGGCCAACCTGTTTCTCTGTATACTCCCCTGTACTTCCTCATGCCACCACCAGTTCTCCTTGTCCTCCTTCCTCTGTGCAGATGTCACACCAAGCCCCATTCTACTCATCTCCCTTACTAGTTCGGATGTAGTTACCCAGATATTTGATAAGTCTTCACTGCCACCCATTGCCTGTCTTAACTCTTCCCTGAAATCACCCTCACAATCACCCTTTCTTAGTAGCCACCATTTGATCCATGGTGCTGCCCTTCACACTCCTCCCTCTCTTCTTGATCACCAACATCATCCCACAGACAAACATTCATTGCTGCCTAACTACACTTTCCCATGTCACCACTTTACAGTTACCAATCTCCTTCAAACAAGCCCACCTGCATAGCAGATAATCCACCCATGTGCATCTTCCTCCACACTTGTATATCACCCTGTGCCCCTCTGTCTTGTAAAACTATGTATTCACCACAGCCATGTCCAACCTCTGTTGCAAACTCCACCAAAATCTCACCTCCTGCATTCCTTTGCTTAACACCATACCTACCCATCATGTCTGCACCCCCTCTGTCTTCTTCACCAACATGCTCAATGAAATCTGCTCCAACCACCACTCTCTCACCCTTGGGTACACTCATCACCACTTCATCCAACCACACCAAAGTACGTCTGTCTCATCCATCACACATGCAATTAGCGAGGCATATGCACTAACAACTGTCATCATTACACCATCAATTCCCAGCCACCTAAACATCACCCTACCCAACACTCATCACCTCCACAAATACTCTTGGCATAATGTCCCTTCAGGTTAACCCCTACACCAGTTCCCCTCCCATATACACTATGATTGAACTATTTGTACCCGACTCCAATAGGCACAGCTGTGCACCCCTTCCATCTGGTCTCTGGCACACACACACAATATACCCTCCTTTCCTCTGTCCAGCATATCAGCTAGCTCTGTCCCCATACCAGTCATACTCACAACATTAACAGTTCCCACCCCCACTACCACATCCCTAGCCTTTCTCGTCTCTGCATGCCATATGAGCATCAGACATCCTCCAGGGTATGTCTGTGAATACAAAGGCTACTGCACTATACAGCAATATGAAGAAAGTGTCACTAATTGTGGCCCATAGCCCACCATGTATGTGCAGTGTCCTCCAGATGTCCTGCTCTAACAGGTTGACATGACTGACTGAGCAGCAAGACTGTTTTTAGTTATTTGGCACAATGCTCTTGCTCTGCTTTCTACGTAGGCCAGACTTCTAGGCCTATGAGGATCAGAATTAGCGAGCACCTCAGCGCCATTCGAAACAGGCGTATAACCAATGCGTTATACAAACATACCAAACAACACACTACAGCTTCGTTCCAATTCATTATTATAGACAGAATACAATCACATAGGAATTTCAAAATGGGTTGGCACAATAGACTAAATAATATGGAACAAAGATGGATTACTACACTTGGGGCCCTTTTTAAACCTGGACTTAATGAATATCATGTACATGAAGGATAAATGACACACAAGTTATGTTTATAGCGGAGTTTCACTGAGGAAAATCTGGTATTACATCCCAGATATAATATTATTATTTCCTTCATTTAGTTGTAATATTCTCCACAATAATCTCCAGCATCCTACCATTATCCAAAACAGACAAGCAAGCATCTGTTTTAGTACATGTACTCACTATTCTTAAAACATTTTGAATATATTATTGTTTTTCATGCATAAAACACAATTCACATTAATCATGTTATGCTTAATATTTGCTGTTTAAAATGGATTTCACCATACTAATGAGTACAACATATAGGTTGATTGTAATGTTAACATTTAAGCCATTTCTTTATGGTAAATAAGAGGTTTATTTTGGTGAATCTATTTGTTAAATATGGTTATACAGTGTTTAGTTATGTAGTCAGCACCACTGAATGAATATGGAATATACCACTTTAAGAAGTGACTATAAATGGATTAGCTGGATGCATTATGGGCTAAATTTAAACCATTTGGATAAGACACATTGAGAAAGGCATTGTTGGCCGAAACCGGTATGTGCATTTCATATTAGGTTGTTTTTACAATCTAATAAAAAAGAGTTTTATATTGTTGCCTTCGAGTGCTTGTCCCTTCATTTTTCTTCATTTACGTGGTTTGGACCGAGCACCACCAGTCCTACGTGCGTGCCTTGTATGCTGTAATTACAGTGTGCCATACTTACATAGAACAGAAATGTATAGCAGGTATTACCTGTGCATATGTATGTATGGGTAAGTGTACCTGGCTTCCTCATAACAACTGACATGGGATGCAAAATATCAGGTAAATAAGCTGTACATGTCATACACATGTGTAACCTTAGATCTGAAGTAGGCACTTAATTTGTCAGCAACCTTTGGGATACGGATCCGATCTCGGATCCGAGCCGGCAACTTCTACCACAGCATAGATCCGAGCTCCTAGCTCCTCCCTTTACCCATAATCCCCTGCCCACCCTGACTGACCTCAGATCTAGTTTGCCACGCTTCAAGCTACAAGCTAGGTTCCTGAGCTCCTGGTTGATCGAAACTTTGTGAGAAATAAATTGCTATTTTCTTCCTTTTTTCTTTTGCTGTGAGTGAGAGTGATTGGTTAGGTACCCTATAGCCCTTTTTAGCTAACTAAATTTTATTTTTTTGTGATCCTTTTCCTCCTCCCTTCCTCGCTGGTCATAGTGTGTGTGTGTGGTGTGTATAGGGGCTTAGTGAGTGTGTTTTCCCTTTATTTAAAATGTCAGAGGCCCCTAAAGCCATTTTTTCTAAGTGCACCGAGTGTGGCCATAAGCTTTCACCAGCGGATGGCCACACTTGGTGCGTTAGGTGCCTTGGGGTTGAACACCTCTCCTCTGGATGCATGATTTGTGTGGCGTTCAACCCCAGGGCACTTAAGGACCGGAGGTCGAAGCTGATTCTGGCGGGCCTTTTGCCCCCAGATCAGGCTCTGGCCTCCGGTACTTCTGTGGCCGCTATCCAGCCCTTGGTGGCGGCCAATCCTGCCCCTCCCTCCGGTCGGGACTCAACCTCCCGCTTCGGCTCCGGAGGAGAGGGAGGCTAAGAAAGACAAGCGGAGAGAGAAGCACCATAAGTGGCAGGCCAAGGACTCCTCCTCAGCCCCACCCGCCAAATGGGCTTCTCCCTCCAGGGCTTCTGGATCGCCTCCTCCTCGGATCCGATCCCCTTGCTTCTCAACGGGACCCGAGGAGGGGGTGACCCAGTCCTCGTCGAGGTCATTGAGGCGGCACTCCAGGCCTGCCTCGGTGGCCTCTTCGAGGTCCACTTATAGCATGTCGGATGCAGACATGGACCGGATGATGAGGAGGTTCATCCAGGCCCTCATGCAGATGGGAGTGCTCTTGCCTCCCTCCCCTCCGGGGGGGAGCTCGACCCCATTCTTTGCTCCAATCGCTCCTTCTCTGACCCGTTTTCCTGGTTCAGAGTGTTCGGAGCCGAGCCGCGTTGGATCCGGGGGTGGGTTGAAGCCAACAGTGCTGGGCAATTTGGCTCTGACTGTTTACTCGAGTTTGTCGGATCCGACCTCTCGGAGCTGTGGGATGAGCTTTGGATACGAGGGATTTGGTGTGCCTTCGGCTCCGTCCCTGTCGGAGCACGCGGGTCCTTCAGATCCGATGGTCTCTGCCCCGGATTCGGTCCCTGCTTCGGATCCGGGTGGGAGTCGACTCTCGGATCCTATCGAGGGCGGCTCCCCCTCAGCTTTCGCTGCAGTGGAGAGGGCACTGTTGAGTGCATCCGGACCTCCGGTCCTGGCTTCGGCTCCCCCCCTGCACTCCCTGTCAGCTGGTCCAGGCTCCCATCACCCGGCCTTTGGGGCAGCCTGCTTCAGCACCTCGGGGTGTTCCTTCGGAACATGACATTGCTGGTGAGACTTCCTCGGACAGCCCCCCCCCGAGGAGGTTCCTCACAAGTCTAAGTGTAAGAGGAGGCACGTGGACTCCCCCGAGTCCCTTATGGAAGATACAGACTTAGATGAAAGGGAAGGCTCCCCAAGGTCATCCCCCAAGGATGTCTCCTTTGGAGACATCATGGAAATGCTTAGGATAGGGGGGGTTGGTCTGCCCCCAAGTCTTCCTCCGATGAGTCCATATTCCTAGAGGCATTCAAAGCAGGGCCATCTACCTCTTGGGTGTCCCCCCCGACCCCCTGGTGGACCTTATTGCCACCAGGGCTTGGAGGGAGCCGGACACTGTAGAGCCAGTCCCCAAGCATCCGGACAGGATCTTGAGTGCCCCCGCAGACAGAACCCATTGGAGCAGAGGTCCCCCTGTGGATGCCATGTTGGTGGTGGCGGCCACCAAGAGAGAGTTGGCTCAGGAGAGCCCCACGGTCCACCCACCAAGCAAGGAGTCTTGTGCGATGGACCACCTTGGGAAGCAGGCCTTCAGTTCAGCAGCCTTCTCGATGAGGGCACTGAACTATATGGCACACGTCATCCGGATGCAGTGGGATCTAATAAAAGAATACGCTGCCCCCCCCCAGAGTCCATGTCAGAAGGGGACAAACAAATGTACTCCTCCCGAATGTCCACTCTACAGTCCATTTCTAACACCTCTATGCGGCTTTTGTCTCACGCCACTGAGGGAGCCACTAGAGCTGGCGGAGTTGGCCTGGTCATGAGGCGACAAGCCTGGCTCCGACATTGTGACTTCTCGGAACCCTTTAAGGTGTCATTCGCGAATGCCCCCTTTGATGGTTCTGCTCTGTTTGGCAAAACCGTTCACGACACTTTAGTCCAGAGCAAGAAAGATGGGAAGACGTTGTCTGCCATCGGAGTCCGCTTCTCTGCTCCCCAGAGGTCCTTTTCCAAGAACCAAAAGGGTCAGAAGAAGATGTGGTTCCGGAAATCGAATCAATCCCAGTCTGCTCCGGATAACCAGTCCTCTCATGGCAGAGGAGGACAGGGAGGACGCCTCCCTAGAGGAAGAGGGGGTCCCAGGAATTTTGGGTCCAGAGAACCCTTCTCTGAGTGGCCCATGCAGAACCCCTGAGGGGTTGCCCAGCTGCTCCACTCTGGAGGCAGTCGGGGGGCGTTTTTCGAGGCACCTAGCAATGTGGGAGTCCATAACAACAGATCGCTGGGTGCTTCGCATCATATCCAGAGGTTACCAAATTCCCTTTATTGTAACCCCCAAAACTGGAAGCCTCCCCGACGTACCACCCAGTCAGAGGGAGGTGGCTGCTACAGAAATTCAGCAGCTTTTACAAAAAAGAGCCATCCAACCTGTCCCGCCAGATCAGCTCGGATCAGGGTTTTACTCCAGGTTCTTTCTGGTGCCAAAAAAGACAGGGGATTTGAGGCCCATCCTCGACCTCTCTCTCTTGAACCTGGCAGTACCCAAAGAAAAGTTCCGGATGGTCATGCTGCAATCTATTCTCACCCTGTTATGGGAGAATGATT
The DNA here is from genome assembly GCF_019279795.1 of Protopterus annectens. Taxonomy (NCBI): domain Eukaryota; kingdom Metazoa; phylum Chordata; order Ceratodontiformes; family Protopteridae; genus Protopterus; species Protopterus annectens. Next base: position 947,993,948 of record NC_056729.1, read on the forward strand.
GGATGTGCTCAATAGACCTCAAGGATGCGTGCTATCACATTCTAGTGGACAGACGCTCCAGGAGGTTTCTCCGCTTCCGGCTGGGAGCCAGTCACTTTCAGTTCAGGGCCCTCCCCTTCGGTCTCACCTCAGCCCCCTGGGTGTTCACCAAAGTCTTAGCAGCAATAGCAGCCCACCTGAGACTCCAGGGAATTCAGGTCTTTCCATACCTGGACGACTGGCTCCTTACCGCCCCTACAAGGCATCTGCTCTGTTCATGCAGGGATTACTTCCTCAATCTTGCTCCACGTCTAGGATTGACAGTCAACATGGCCAAGTCCTTTCTGGCTCCTACACAGGTAATAGATTTCATAGGGGCAAGACTGGATTCCAAACTAATGCTTGCTTTCCTGACTCTAGATCGGCTTCAGAACCTGAGGTTGCATGTACAGACCATCCTCCAACTTCAAGCTCCACCGGCGGAATTGGTCCTGAGGGCTCTAGGGTCCATGGCGGCAGCAATTTCTCTGCTGCCCTTGGCCCATCTGAATATGAGGGTCCTGCAGTGGACCCTTCAGATGCAATGGTCCCTGTCTCGCAACCCTCTGTATCATCCCATTCCCCTAAACAGGACTTGCAGAAGGTCGCTCGTGTGGTGGCTCCAGTCACCGAGCCTCCACATGGGACGTCCATTCTCGATGCATCTTCCCATCGCCACAGTAACCATGGACATTTCCCACCTGGGGTGGGGGGGCATTATTCAGGCAGAACGGTCCAAGGCATGTGGAACGACATAGAGACCTCCTTGCATATCAATGTCTTAGAGATGAGGGCGGTGCTTTTGACATTGCAGGCACTTCACGACCTTCTTCCGATTGGGACGATTGCGGTACATACGGACAACATGTCAGCGGTCTGGTACATCAACAAACAGGGGGGGAACCAGGTCTTATCCTCTTTGTCGCAAGGCCATGAGAGTGTGGGAATGGTCGATATCCACCAACCACTTTCTCATTGCAACGCACATTCCGGGATGGTCCAACATCCTAGCAGACAGGCTCAGTCATACAATCCTGACTCCAGACGAATGGTCTCTCAATCCTCTAGTAGCAGAGTGAATATTTGCCCAATGGGGGCAACCCTGTTATGATCTTTTTGCCTCTCCCTCAAATACCAAATGCAACAGTTACTTCGCCCTAATCCCCCCTCTGGGGGAGTCCCCGAGAGACTCTCTAGTACATGCTTGGCCTACCGGTCTTCTTTATGCTTACCCTCCACTGCCCCTGATGCTGAAGCTTTTACAGAAAGCCAGTCGGTTGGGGAGCAAGATGATCCTCATTGCCCCATTCTGGCCTCGTCAGACGTGGTTCCTGTACCTATGGTCTCACCTGATTCATCCGCCCTGGATTTTGGATCCTCTTCCGGATCTCATTACTCACCTCCTGGGTCTTCCGACCCCCAACCTGGTCAACCTCATGCTGATGGCTTGGTTGCTCCAGTTCCACTCTTGATAAGGACTCCCAGAATCTCCTCACCAGTCAAAGCCATTCTAGTAGCAGCACACAAGCCATCCACCAGAAAGGTCTTTCGGAGCAAGTGGAAACGCTTTTCCATCTGGGCTGAGCACCGTCATTTAGATCCTTTAACAGCACCTTTAACATCGGTTTTGGATTTTCTAACTACTCTTTTTCATCAGGGGGCTAGCTGTTCTACAGTCAAGGTGCAACTAGCAGCGATTTCGCACTATCATGTAGGGCATGAGTCTGGCCCTCTTATTACCTCCAAGCTCTGTAAAGCTTTCCTTAAGGGTACCTTCCTCCTCAGACCTCCTGTCAGGGAGGTAGTACCCCCATGGGATTTATCTTTAGTTCTACAGGCCTTGACAAGCCCCTTTCGAGCAGGCCACGGTTGATCTCAAATACCTCTCTTGGAAAACGGCTTTTTTGGTGGCCATTACTTCAGCTAAAAGTGTCTCTGAACTTCAGGTTCTCTGTGTCAAACCACCTTATTTGACCTTCCATCAGGATAGAGTTTACCTCAGGATCAATCCGTCTTTTCTGCCTAAGGTATCTTCCGAAGCAAACATTAATCAATCTATTAATCTTCCCGTGTTCTTCCCCAACTATCAGAACAAAGGAGAATATAAGCTGCATTCTTTGGACGTGCACAGACAACTGTGCTTTTATATTCATCGAATGGCTGGTCATAGACAATCCAACCAGTTGTTTGTCTCCTTTGCCAAAACTAAACTCGGCAAGTCGGTTTCTAAAGTTACCCTGTCACAATGGATAGCTAGTTGTATTCTCTTAGCATATCAGAGTTTGGGAAGGCCTGCACCTCAGGGAGTCCACGCTCATTCTACTAGGGCTGTTGCTATATCGGCTGCTTTTAGATCTAGGGTTCCCTTGGATTATATTTGTTCCGCAGCCACTTGGGCTTCATCCCATACCTTTATCAGCCATTACAAACTGGGTGTTGTCTCCAGAGGTAGGGCATCCTTTGGCTCTGCAGTGCTCTGGAAAATCCATCCATGAAGGCCACCCAAGATTCAGGTAGCTGGGGACTCTGCCCCAAAGGTTGCTGACAAATGAAGTGCCTACTTCAGATTAAGAAGTTATGTACTCACCATAATGTTCCATCTGAGTAGGTATCTTCATTTGTCTGCAACCATCCCACCCGCCTTCCCCATGACCAATATGATTCTAAGTAGGAGTTGTCTTACATGAGTCCCTTCCGGGACACACTAGCAAGCTGTTATATGGGGAAAACTTGATCTGAGGTCAGTCAGTGTTGGCAGGGGATTATGGGTAAAGGGAGGAGCTAGGAGCTTGGATCTATGCTGTGGTAGAAGTTGTGGGCTCGGATCCGAGATCGGATTCGTATCCCAAAGGTTGCAGACAAATGAAGATACCTACTCAGATGGAACGTTATGGTGAGTACATAACTTCTTATTTCTGTGCATCCAACAGAGTTACACTTCTACAGCTACTGGTTATGGCATTGCCCTGACACAGACATGGGTAGTATAATATGCATGAGTATCACATTGAAATTGTATAGGTGGCCAACTGTGTTCTGACCTTGTGCCCATGCCTACTACAAACAGATATATGATCACCCACATAGCTGTATGGCTTCAGCAATACCTTATTTGTAAAACCTGTCTCCACCAAGGTAGAGTAAACCCCTTTGCTGGACAGCAGCAATGCACAAAGCACATAATATGATGCTATATTGTCTGTACAGGGCAAAGTAGGAGCAGACACCAACTGGACAGCATGTCAACCTTTGTCTGAATGAGCATATTAGGTCATAGGTGGATTACTGTAAGGCTAACTATGAGTACAAATTGGACACATCCACTAAGAGCAATCACAAGGCCATCTTCACATATGTCTGCAGCCTAAGAGGCAACAGCCCAACCCACTCTGTAATGGTGCTCAATCACAGCACATACACACACACCATAACTACAGACAACCTGCTGCAAACAGGTTTAGGTCAAACATCACCCCCCTGGCTCACCATCAGTATAGGTGGATATTCACAGCATATTCACCCATCCCCTCATCATCATGGATCAGGTGCAAACTGCCTAATCAAAGTTAACAAAAGCAAGTCCCCTTGGGGCCTGATAACATTCCTGTCTGCATCCTACATGAACCCAGGCATATGCTTCCAGCTCCATTACACACTGTATGCAAGCAAAGCCTGAGCACCATTGGCATCCCATCTGCAAGGAACACAGCCACTGTCATCCCTCTACACAAACGTGAATGATGAATGGTGGTTTATGCAATGTACTGGCCCTCATTCGGGGGAACATGACACAACAGGACCAGGAGTACAATGCATGTTCATACAATGCTACCAGGTACAGGTGTATGATGTGTTTGTAAGTGGTGGCTAATGATAGTCCATATTCATGTGCTGGCTCTGCAAAGAACTTTGGGAAATGTCAGAGGTCCTGCGATTTGTTTACCTGTTTATGTCTTCCAGGTGCCATGCAGCGGCAACCACTTTACACCGATGTGGAGGCAGCAGCCATCACAGAAGCTGTAATCTTAAACTATGCCATCCTTTTTAGCCATAGCTGGCAAAATCTGCAGGAGCGGACTGCCCTGTGGGATATGATTGTCCACAGAGTGAACATCTTGGGCCACCATGGACGCACATACAATCAGGTCAGGCATAGAGCAACTGACTTGATAAGTCATGCCTGGCAAAGGGCTGCTGCTGTAGCGAGGGACTGTACTGCTACCGGTGGGGGGCCAGCCACACAGGCTCCACTTACGGGGACAGAGGAACCCCTTGCCAACCTTGGGGTAGCCCCCGCACAAACTCAAACACAGGAAACAACAGTCATGGAGGTGCGTGGCACCCAGGCAACAGGCATGGAGCATCCAGGTAAGGCCAAAGTGCACATCAATGTAATGAGGTAGCATTTAAACTGTCTTCTGTAGAGTCTCTAGCTGCTTATGTCAGTGCAAAATGGATTTGTGGATGGGGTTTCATAATGCCCACAAGTGCACATCTATGGTGAAGGACAGCAAATTGTGTAATATCATAGTGTGTACAGTACCTGTGCAGAAATGTAGCGTTCATCTTGTATCAATGCCTAATGTGAATCTGCTGACAATACCTCTCACTCACAACTGGATAGGTCCCTCTGGTCTGCACATGGGGCAGCAGCCTGAAGCCGGTAAGTATGGGATTTTCCTGTTGTGGCTCACCAGTACCTCAGGCATGCTAAAGTTAATGCATGTGACCATGCACACAACTGTTACACTCAGCCATTTGGTAATATCTGCATGTTCACTTGTGGTGGTGTTTACTGCATTGCATCACAATGGTCATCACAGGGGCCTATTTGCAGGAGATGTCACATTTCTGTAGCATACCTCACAAACTGTCATTGCAGGACATCTGGACAAACACTGACAAATGGGGGGGGGACAAATTTCCAAAACTAGGGTCATATGGTATACATTAGTGGTATATAGTGCATATAAAAGGTGTACACACATGTTATAATGCCAGGTATTTGTGATATACAAAAATGAGAGCACAATAGACAAGTTCAAAATATTGCCAACCTTTCATGTGACCTATAACCTGTACAATTCAATTGTAAAGCAAACAAATCTGTTAGGGGAACAATAATAACATAACAATAGTACAACAACTTAGATGCATATGTGTGCACAGGCTGAAACTACTACTGTGTTGAGGCAGCTTTTGATATAACTACAGCAGTACATCTTATTGGATACACAATTGCCATCAATTACAGAGACTCTTTGATAAACAGCAAATAACGGTCAACTGTCCTACCAGGATTATCCTAACATATACCCAGTTGCCTGCTACAGCAACAGCCATGGTTTGCATAGGCTGATGAAGCTGCTAAGGGACCACATGTTTGAGATGTGTCAGCTGGAGAAGGGTACCAAAACATTTCAAGAGCATTGCACATACCATGGAATACAGTGCAGACAGTCGTCAAAAGATGGAGAAAATATGGGGCTACAGTGACATTGTGAAGGAGTGGACATCCCACCAAAGTCTATGAGAATACAAGGCCAAAACTGGCCAGGTAGGCTGCCAGGAGTCCTACAGAAATAGTGAAGGAGTAGCAGGAATCTCCAGCAAGTACTGGGTGTGTACTACATGTCACAACAATCTTTCATGGTCTCCATATGTCCTGCCTGTAGGATAGGGTTGGAAGATGGCAGAAGTTCCTCACACCAAACAATATCCAGGCCTGGTGAAAGTCTGAAAACAATACATCAGGTTGCCAAAAAGCAAGTGGGAAAATGTGTTATGGTAATATGGGACCAAGGTTGAACTCTTTGTCCACAATTCTGACAGGTGGGTTTGGAGCAATAACACCACTGCACATCACCACAACAACAACACCCCCACAGTGAAGCATGGGGATGGCAGTGTCCTGCTTTGGGGTTGCTGTTCACAAGCTGGAACTGGGGCTGTAGCCAAGTTATAGGGGATTATGAACAGTTTCAAATACCAGTCCTTTGTGGCTGCAATCCTTCCGGTGTCTGCCACATAGCTGTGGATGGTAAGGAAATCCACCTTTCCACACAACAGTGGCCAAAACCATACATCCAAATCAACAAATGGATGGCTTCACCAGAACACATGCAACGTTACTGGCCAAGTCAGAGTCCACACCTAATTCCAATAGGATATATACAGGGTGACCTGAAGAGGGCAGTGCACAGGGGATGCCCTTGCAATCTGACATAGTTGGAGGTGTTTTGCAAGGGAGAGTGTGCAAACATTAGCCAGTCAAGATGTGCCATGCTGATAGACACCTTCATAAGAGGACTGCATGTTGTGATTAAATCAAAAGGTGTTTTAACAGAGTATTACTTTAAGGGTGTGCACATTCATGCAACCAGCCTATTGTACCTATTTCAATTACCATATGTTATCTGTAACTGATGTGTATGTTCTTCAGTTAGATTGTACAGGTTATATGTCATATGAAATTATGGCAATGTTATGACCTGATTTCTGAGGTGTTATGTGATATATCACAAAAACCTGGCATGTTAACAGGTGTGTGTACACTTACTATATCCACTGTAAACTTGGGAAGTTGTTTGAGTAACCGGCTTTGTTTTAACATACATGTACTGCAGGTTATGCAGTCTGCACCTCAAATTAGGACATTCATTAGTGGCACCAATCCAAATGTCAACCCAGTAATGTATCAGACAAACACAGAAGTTATGAGGAACAGACCAAACATATGAGCCACACATGTAGACATTCAGCAAAACCCTGTATAGTTAGGAGGTATGTTCTGTAGGAGTTGCCACAGTGCTATACAGGTGAACAGGAATAATTTACATGTGTGCAGTGTGTACTAGGTGAAAGGCCATCACCTACTAACACCGCTCACATATCCCAGAGGTGTATATTAGTAGTAATGGTAATTAGAAAGGGCTGCACTGCATGATACTGAGGGTCTGTCCAGAGTGTGTATGTTATTGTCTGACTATGTGTCGTGAATGCCCCCAGTCGGCTAATGTGAGGTTTGTGTAATGCCTTTGAGGCACCTCACCTGTATGTATGTGTGTGTGTGTGTGTGTGTGTGTGTGTGTGTGTGTGTGTGTGTGTGTGTGTGTGTGTGTACCAGCAAACCTTATAGTGCTGGTAGTAATTTACATATGTTGTTTTTCCCTCACAGGTGGACATGGGGGCTGCGGTCCCTCCTGCTCTGATACTGATGTCATTGTCTCTGCAGACTCTGACCATGATGATACTCATATTGAAGCATAGATGGGGTTGTCAGGGGCTGAATCTGTGCCATCAGTTGGCATCCCACTATTGTCAACCCCATCCCCACACACAGTCACAATGCCCACACATACCCCATCACCAGTGCCACAGATAATGGACAGTTGGTGGGTGGTGGCATGGAACAGGCTACTGTGGTGATTATGGCAAGTGAGGGTGCAGGTACTAGCTATAGCCAGAGTGCTGGTGAGGTCCCACACAGGCAGATGGGCAGGGGCGCTCAGAGGAGGATTGCAGCCCATCGTGTCCCTGTTGCAAGTGACACAGCAGCAATCACCAGATGCATGTTTTGGGCCATTAAGAAGGCACAGCCATGTAATGAATGTAGCACCAGACATATACGCAGGGTCATGGATAAGCACATCCTTAGTGTCCGTGGCAATATTCATGAACTCACTGCAGCCTGAGGTCATGGATAGATGGTGGGGGGAGACCTTGGCACACCTCAACTGTGGAATATCTGTGCTCGAGCATTTAGTGGATGATGGCCAGCCACATGGATGAAGGGCAACACCATGATCAGCTGAGGGTCTGTGTGGTCATGCACCATCATGTTCCTGTACTGGCAGTACTACCAGCACTATTGAAGGGGGTGTGCTGTCCATGCCACGAAGCAGCAGGCCATGGGCACATGATCCTGGTCAGTCCCAACAGGGATGCAGATCCAGCAGGCAGCAGTCACCATTCAGAGTAGCACTGCATCTGGACTCAGCCCTGGCGGTGCCGGTGATACCCCTGGCTGACCCAGTTCCCATGTCCATGGCCAGAGATGTTGAACTGTACACCCTGCCATATACAGCTGTCCAAAATACCTGTTTGTAGGGAGCCCACATGGCGTGACTGTATGCATACAAACATACACACATCAGCATCACACAAGTCACCTCCACACACACACACACACACACACACACACACACACACACACACACACACACACACACACGCACACGCACACACACACACACACGCACACACGCACACACACACACACACTTTCCAGGAGTCATATTAGAACCCCTAGCTATGTAGTTATTGGTATTATAGTGTTATGCAGTTACCGCACACACCACAGAGCTTATAAGTTGGGAAGTGTCCCAAGGTACCTATATAGTGAATAACATCTACAGCATTTGTAAGGTATGGCAATGTTAGTTATACTAGGTGAGGCAGGCCACCAACTACTTTCACCCACATGTTTACACACTCACAAACACTTTTATACACACTAATGTACACACACACATTTGACAGTACTGAGATCCATAGGTTCAAAGATCCATAGGTGTGTATGTGGCAAATGGCCATGGAGGCTTTACAAGGCTAGCACATGGGAATATACTGGCATCATGCCACCTGATGATACTCCTCAGTGTGTCTACTGAGTATAGTCACTGGAGTAATCCCCAGGGTGAGTATTCTATTCTCCATCCACTCCTCCTGATTTCTCTTGAAGAGGGCCAGTGATGTGCTTTGCTTGACATGTATGTGATGTCTATTCCATAGCATGGCCAGTCTCTGGGTTGTAAACCTGTCCCTCCAGTATGTCCTCTTGATTGTGAGGATGTGGTTGAGGTATCTGGGGCATGTTGTGTGGACAGATTGGTTTCTTTGGATGTAGCATTCCTGACAGGATTGGGCCAGACATGGCTGTGTATATCAGGCAGAGATCACACCTAAGTAGCCAGTATGAGACAGAGATTCATTGGAGTTGTTGGAGTCTGTCCGTACGGGAAGTGTGTAGTACTTAAGATCCTCTTTGTGAGGTACATTTGCAGCCTCTTCTGTTGTTGCAGGTGTCCAGTGGGGCACATGGCAAATGGGCCATAGTACACTTTGATTGGCCTACTGAGGTGACAGTACAGGGAAACACTGTCCTTTTACTTCCTGGATTCAACACCCTTAGTCAGGAGAAGTAACAAATGGAAGGACTTTTGGAAGACAGTGGCACTATGGTGACAGAGAGCTCACTGTCAACCTGTGTTCCCAGTTCCCTTATACCAACATCAGTGTTCAGTGGACTACCATCAATGTATTACTTTATGGGAACCATGTGGTACCCAAAGGGGATGGCAGCACATCATCTGGCTTTCAGCTTATGTCCAGGGATCTGACAACAGTCATAGGTCTCAGAGAGGCCTTTGTGAAGGATGTCAACCTCACATGGAAGGGGGTAATAATAGCACCCACCTTGTAGTCATCTCCAAATATTGTCAGCCAGGGCACCTTTGTAGTGGGCTGGTCCTCAGAGGTGTGGATCCCAAGCATGAGGGGACCCAGGTCCACAACCCGTGGGACGTCACTCATTACTGTTCAGCAGGCTGACATGGAGCCCGTTGCTTTCCCACTGTGGGTTCTATCTGTGAGCCAGTTTGCAGGCCACCTGCTAATGTAGGGGTTGTTGCCTACCTGAGTGTGTTTGTGTATGATTCCTGAGTGGGGAGGGATATCCAAGGATTAGATGGGCTGCTTATCTTGTTTCTTGTTACCTATTCCATACTGCCACATAGTTATTGCACATTAGAACTGCAGTGGGGACATGTACTGGGTGGGTAACAGCAACATACACACACATACGCACACACACACACACACACACACACACACACACACTACACTACACTTTTACATTTGCCAGGACTTAGATTAGAACTCCTACCTACCTAGTTATTTGTACTGTAGTGCTATGCAAGCCTGTTAATTCCTAGATCTTACTGACAATTCTCTAAGTGTATGAGCATACTCAGTGTGACCTTCTATAGTAAATGTGGGACTCCATTCCAGGGATTAGTGTACTCCAGGCTGTTTTGTTTTGTGCTACACCCATACCTCTCAACCTTTTGATGCAGGATGTCTGGAGATAGCCTATCAAAATGGGGAGACAATGGGCCATATGGTGATTGTGACTATTTATCTCAGTAATGTATGGGTTGCTAGGATTACAGGGTTTGTTTCAGCAGACATCTAACATATATGATGTTTGATACTGAAATGTATTGTTTCAGTACCTTGTGACATACCTCCTCAGATCATCACAGTGATTTACCAGAGGAATACAGGATGGATGATGCACACACCAATATTATTGGTCAAATGCTAAGCATTCTTGTAGAATCCAGCCTGTTGAGAGGTGTGCCTACAGCCAGTTGACTGCTGGAGCTGTGGAAACAGTCCAGCACCTTGGTGATATATTACAATGGTGGAATATCTGTGCATTTCTGTTCTGGCATGGTCTGATTTCCAGTCCATGGTTGGGTAATATAAGTCAGGCAGGATCAGGGTGACAGGCAGACTCCAGATAGATTTGTAGGGGATACAATATGTGGGGGGTGTCCTGGGTCAGATATGTTGGCCTATAGCTACCAGTACTTTCCATAAGGGCTTCTCAAAGGTTGACTGCACTTGGAGGGTCTTGTGTGTGTCAAGACTGTTTGTCCAGCCTGGAGGTGTGTGTGTGTCTCACATGACCCACCTCATTTGGCTTGGCTGGCCACATTTTGGGGTCAAGATGTTGCATAGGATGAGTAATCAGGGAAGGGTGTGTTACTCCCCATAGCTGTGGGCCAGGGTTCTGTGGGTGCAGGCATGTCACCATCTTCCAGGGTTAGGACTGCCTGCAATGAATTCATTCCCATGTTTAGACTCCTAGTCCTGCCTGTTGACCATACGGAGTATCACAGAAAGTCCAGATTCATGACTCATATATCTGGTTGGTTACACAAATGAGTGTGGTTTTCAAGGAAATGTATTTTGCAAGTCACTCAGGGTTGAAGTCAGATATTGCTGACAGTTGACATTGCAGTTTTCAGACTTCATACCCTTCAGACATTCCATGCTAATACAATCATTCTATCAACTTTCTAACATTATTAGAACAGTATTTCAAAGGTGTCCTTCTCTTTGGACCTTTACCACCCCATTATTACCCGGTAGAGCATGGAACAAATTGCCTTCTGATATTACCTCACTCTCCTCTTTAAGTCAATTTAAAGCGAAACTTAAAGTATACTTGGGGACAATACGGAATTGTCATTGCATTAATCCTGGTTAGCTGAACCCCTGACTACGTTTAGAGATCAGGTGTCCTAGCATTTATTGAAAATATTTGTACTGTGTCTATTCTCCATCATCCTGTATGTTACTATGTAATCTTTTTGTTAATGTGTTGTGAATTATAATTGTCTTTGAAACTCTAACTCAGTTTGCTACTCTTGCAGCTTTTCTCCCCGGGCCTCCGCTGAAAATGGACATAAATCCAGTCGGACTATCCCGGTCAACAAATGTAAAATAAATAAAATAAAATAAAATAAAATTATTCATGGCTTTGTCCAGATTTCTGGCTCTCTGAGACTGGCAGGTTTGTTCCTAGCAGTTAGCAGCATGGCCTTTCTTTGCATTTTGTAGACTATGTTAATTTGGTATTATGGACCCCATGATACTTCCTAACAGGGCACTGTGGGTGAGGCATGGGCATTTGCCAGAGGCCTGTAGGCCAGGTGTGACAGATGCAGGTCATCTGTAGCAAGGCAGTGCATTCTGATGATCATATGTTCCCAGGCTGCCAGCAGTGGACATCCCTGGGATGGCACCAGTAAGTTGGCTGGGTGTTACCGAGAATTGCTTTCTGTTCTTGTTGAGCCATCACTCTAGTTGACAGCTGGATGCTGCTTAAGGCTAGGGACATGTTACTGCATTTCTATGGCACTATGGGTGGAGGGGTGACACACCTGTACACAATACACATTTGCAGAGACTGTGCTGATATTTTCTTAACATTTTGGTCCCATTTAGCATTGTGGTGTGCCCTATCTTTGAGGCTACAGGCATAACAGTATTGACCACAGGTCAGATTGTTCTGGCATAAACATTTTTAGTTTCAGACTTCTTACCTTTCGAGCCATACTGCCACTGCCAGACCTGCTGTGATATCACTGTGCAAGTATGCAGGTGGGAATTTCATGAATGTTGCCATGTGGGGACCTTTGCTAGACATTTCTATATGGTTTTATACAGCTGTTCTGCTGGGTGAGGCTGAGGGTGAGTATGGGACCCTCACACTGACATCCATGCATGTGAACTATTACCCCCCCCCCCCAGTTATTTGGCTCACCACATATACTGCAGTGATATTTGTCAACTAGAATGGTACTGCATAGTGTGGGTAAGCCAGTACTGGGCATACAGTTCCTGCTGTCCCACAGAGCTGTCAGTTGTCTGCTGCTATCCCAGTAAGCTATCCTATTCCCTTGCCATGGATATGCTTTCAGAACATTCTACTCCATTCATTTATTGTTAAGAAGACTGACTTACCTTGTGCCTGAGGCAGTTGTGAGGACGGTGCTTGAGGGCTGACTATGTCAGATGTACATAGTACACTGTCTATATATGGTAAGATATAGGTGGTGTGATGTTTGGCATCCATTTTACTTTGTGTGTGTGAGTCAGAGAGAGAGATATCAGTCCCTTGGGCCATACAGTATCAGTGTATGTGCTATGCATTGCCTCTTTGTCGAACAAGGCATACTGGGAATGCCTCTGTCTGCCTACAGGGACAGGCTCAGGATGGTTCCTCCTCCAAGTCCCTCTGTGCCTGTGGAGACCTTGGCAATGTGGGGGGCTGTGTGGCCCTTCCCCATTTTGTTTCTGCTGAAGTAGTTTCTGCAGGATCATATTGTATAACATGGCACATACTATGAACATGTGTGCACATGTGGCTGGAGAGTACTGCAAGGCTCCATCAGATATGCCAAGGCAGCGGATCCATGACTTGAGCATCCCAACACATGCTCTATAATGATCCTGGTTTGTGCATGTGTGCCTCATTATGGTATTCTTGTGTGGGTGTGTTGGCATTTCTGATGGGTGTCATCAGCCATGGCTCCAGTGCATGGCCAGCATCCCTCACCAGATGGCCATATGGGATGTCCCCACTGGCAAATGCCTGGTACAGCTGTGACGAATGCCAGATGTGGGAGTCATGATAGCTTCCAGGGCTGCCAGCAGACACATTTATGATAATGGCCTGGGCATCACACACTGCCTGGCAGATGATGGAATGGAACCCCTTGCGATTTAGGTAGACCTTACCCTGGTCACCAGGTGGTGCTTTTGTGTGGATGTGCATGCAGTCTATGGCACCCAGTACCTCCGAGTATACTGATACATGGTGTAAGAGACACATATTGCTCTCCTCACTGGTGCTGGGGGAGTAAATGTGCTCAGTGGCATGTGGTCGCATGGCATCCAGGAACTTGTGGAGCATCCTTGACACAGATGCCTGTGAGACCCCCATGATATCCCCAGTTGGTCTTTGGAAAGTACCTGTAGCTAGTATTCCTAAGGCTACACATTCCTTGGTATCCACTGGGATTGGTTCCCCTCTGTTTGTTCTGGGTCTGAGGTGAGACTGGCATAGCTCAATGAGTTGCTGAAGTATGTCCCTGTCCACCCTGTAGACCTCTACTATCTCCAGATCATATAGCCCCTGGTAAGTTACCCTGGGGCTGAACACTCTTCTCCTCCTCCTTGGTCTGAGTTGGTTGTCAGCATTATCCTCCTCAACACCCTCAGCCTATTGCACATACTGATAGATCAAAGCAACAGCAGCCCCTAACATTTTTTGCTAGTTTTGTCAGTTAAAACACCCACGTATGTGTACACCTATGGTGTAGAGTTTATGGGAAAAAACAGACTAGAAGGTGTTTGCATAGTTTATAGTGGTTTGCTGCAGATGCTGCCTGCATGATTGGCTGACTTTGAGACATTCCACCTGCCAGCTATTTTACTTGTATTTGAGTGGCTGTATTTTGCTATTTCCTTTTTTTTTTCTTTTCCCCTTCCCATTTCCACCCCAAGGCGCGGTGCGCAAACCTGCTGCCTAAATGTAAACAGTACTGCTATTTCCAGTTATTTTTTTTATTTTTTAAGTCCAAGTGTACACCGCATACATCTGTTTAGCTAAGGTAAACACATTTTAGCAGAAATTGCCCTCCCCTAATGTGAACACACTCTTCATTTCATGGTGTAAGACATTACAGCCTCAGACACACACCCTTGTTTAGCTGTGCTTAGCTAAGTGCAAACCCGGGCAGCAGAGCTCCAATGTCCTTACAGCACGCACGACACACACCCTTTTCATGTTAGCTGCTCCTCCTGCCTACACTATCCTGTGCTAACACCTACATGGTTAGGTGCAGAGTGTGGACTTAGAATATTTTGTGATTCAGTAAATTTCCCCTCATTTGCATACCCCACTGCCTTAGTCCATAGTTACTGCTCTGACATGGAGCCTTTCCCCTTAACAACCAGTGTTCCCTGGAAATGTTTTGATTCTGCATGCCATTGACTATAATGACAAAATGCAGATTTCCCCTAAAATTGAGGTTTTACATTTTTTTTTGGCACAATCCCATTTGCGCGCCACTGTCCTATACTTTAATGGCCGAGATCTGCCAAAAAAAAAAAAAAAACTTTGATTTTTTATTAAATTAAACAATTTCCCATGCCAATGGCCATATATTTGGTCACTGGCATGCCTAAAGTTTAAATTACATGCTTTTATTTGAGCTGTCATGCCTCCATTTTGCTATTTGTAGAAATGAGTTAGGTTAGTAACCGAACACATTTTTGCAACTAGCACTGTTCCTGCATTGATGCCTGCTTGCTTCCTAAATTGCTAATTAACCTCATTTGCATGGTTTTCACCAGCAAATGAGGTAATTAGCATTATGCATGGCTTTCTGCGTGAGAACAGTGCCACAGGCTCGTGCACATCAGATCAGCTTTTTCCTGAATAGCTTGGTGGCCATATTTCATGCAGGAGCAGCTATACTGTTCCTGCATGGAAACTTTAGTTTAATGAATCCCTGGGTTTATCTTCCTATAGTGTACAGGTTACAACAATCCCATGAAAAAGCCTAGAATGTTCTGCTAGTTATATTATGTGTAACAGGTAGCAATTCACTCATCAATTTAAGATTACTCAAATAGGAGTGTCATGATGAGAACACATAGAAAAAGTTCATAAAACTAATTTGAAAAGCATAACTCATTGCACCTGACAATGAGCTTACACAGCACATTATTTAAATTACTACAGCCAGCTCTGTCTGACCTAGGGTTTATTGATTTACACTGTATCCGCACTTTGGTTACTAATATAAATGATACATAGACATTAGCTACATGTTCCTCAGGATTCAATAAGCGTATTTTCCATGCAGGAACAGTGTAGCTGCTCCTGCATGGAATATGGCCGTAGAGCGATCCAGTAAACTACTGTTTTGACATGCACAAGCCTGCCTACACTCTCCCTGCATGGACACCACTGCATAATGCTAATTACCTCATTTGCTGGTGAAAACCATGCAAATGAGGTGAATTAGTGATTCAGCAAGCAGGCAGGCAACCGTGCAAGAATAGTGTTAGTTGCAAAAATGTATTCAGCTACTAGCCAAATTCATTTCTGCAAAAATTAAAACGGAGGCATGACAGCTCAAATAATAGCATGTATTATAATCTTTAGACATGGCAATGGCCAAATATATGGCTATTGGCATGGAAAATTGTTTCATTTTTATAAAAATAAATTTTTTTTGCCAATCTTTGTAATTTAAGCATAGGGCAGTGGCGCACAAAGGGAATCGTGCCAAAAATAAAAAAAAAATGTGAAAACTCAATTTTAAGGTAAATCTGCATTTTTCCATAATAGTCTATGGCATGCAGAATCAAAACAATACCAGGGAACAGTGGTTGCTAAGGGGAAAGGCTCTGGTGTAGTGCAATAACTAGGGACTAAGGCAGTGGGGTATGCAAATGAGGGGATATTTAGGGAATCATAACCATGTAGGTGCTATAACATGATCGTGTAGGCAGGAGGAGCAGCTGACATGAAAAGGGGGGTGTCATGCTTGCTGTAAGCACATTGGAGCTCCATGGTTCCTAGATAAGCTTAGCTAAGCACAGCTAAGCAAGGGTGTGTGTCTGAGGCTGTACTGACCTATGCCATGAAATGAAAAGTGTGTTTGTGTCCAAGGGAGGGCCATTTCTCAGTGTTTACATTACCTAAATGGGTTTGTGTGGTGTGCACTGGGTCTAAAAAAAAAAAACCTGGAAATAGCAGGACTGTTTACATATGGGCACCGGGTTTGCATGGCGTGCCTCTGGGATTAAAATGGGTGGAAACAGGAATGGGGAAAAAGGGAAAAAAAAGGAAAATAGCAGAATAAAGGCAATCAAGCACAAATAAAATAACAAGCAGCTGGAATGTATCATACTCAGCCAATCACACAGACAGCATCAGCAGCACACCACTATAAACTAAGCAAACACTTTTTCAGTCTGTTTTTCCCACAAACTCTACACCATAGGTGTACAAAAACACAGGGAAATTTTAACTGATAAAACTAACAAAAATGTAGTTGGCTGCTGTCACTTTAATACACCAGTATATGCTAGAGGGTGAGGCCAGTGAGGAGGATAATGCCGACAACTGTCCCAGACTCAGGAGGAGAAGTAGAGTGTTCAGACCCAGGGTTACCTATCAGGGGCTATGATCTGGAGATAATAGAGTGCTACATGATAGACAGAATCATCCTTCAGCAAATCATCGAGCTGTGCCAGCCTCAACTCAGACACAGAGCCAACAGAGGGTAACTCATCTCAGTGGATACCAAGGTATGTGTAGCCTTAAGAATACTAGCTAAATGTCTTTTCCAAAGACCTACTGGGGACATTATGGAAGGCTCACAGGCATCTGCATCCAGGGTACTTCACCAGTTCCTGGATGCTATGCTACCACATGCCGGTGAGCACACTTACTTCCCCAACACCGTGAGGAGAGGACCAGCAATATGCATCTCTTCCACCATGTAGCAGAATACTCAGAGGTACTGGATGCGATAGACTGCACCTTCATCAACATCAAATCACCACACATTGAAGAGGGTAGGGTTTACATAAACCGCAAGGGCTTCTCCTCCAGCAGCTGCCAGGCCATGTGCAATGCCCAGGACATTATCATGAATGTGTGTGCTGGCAGCCCTGGAAACTATCATGACTCCCACATCTGGCATTCATCACAGCTGTACCATGCATTTGCCAGTGGGGACATCCCATATGGCCATCTGGTGGGGGATGCCAGCTATACACTGGAGCCATGGATGATGACACCCATCAGAAATGCACACACACCCACGCAAGAATGTCATAATGAGGCACATGCTCAAACCTAGATCATTATAGAGTGTGTGTTTGGGATGCTCAAGTCATGGTTCCACTGCCTTGACATATCCGGTAGAGCCTTGCAGTACTCTCCAGTCACATATGCACACATTTTCATAGTATGTGTCATTCTACACAATATTATCCTGCAGAAACAGCTGCAGCAGGACCAGCACGAGAAGGGCTGCACAGCCCCCCACCATTGCCATTGTCCCCACAGGCACAGTGGGACTCAGAGGAGGAACCCCTGAGCCTGTTCCTGTAAGCAGACAGAGGCGTGCCCAGCATGTCCAGGGCTTGGCAAAGAGGCAACACATTGCACACACACTGACACTGTAGGGACCCAGGAACTGACACCTCTCTCTGACTCACGCACTCAGTAAAATGGATGACACACACATCACACTATCTGTAACTAACCATGTATAGGCAGTGTACTGTGTGCATCTGACATAGGCAGCCCTCAAGCATCATCATCACAACTGCCGCAGGCACAAGGTAAGTCAGTCTTCTTAACAATAAATGAATGGATTAGTATGTTTTGCTAGCATATCTGTGGTAATGCTGCATGCATGCAAGGGAATGGGGTGGCCTACTGGTATAGCAGTAGACAACTGACAGCTATGTGGGCACCAGGAAATGTCTGCCCAAACTGGCCTCCATACACTATGCAGTAGTACCCATGGTGGCAAATTCCACTGCAGTATATGTGTGGGACAACTAATTGGGGGATCATAGGTCACAGGCATGGATGTCATTGTGGGAGTCCCATACCCACCCCTCACACCCACACAGCAAGTCAGCTGTAGAAAACCAGAGAGAAATGTTTGGTAAAGGCAGGCAAATGGCAACAATGTTGAATTATCCCCTTACAGACTCACACAGTTATAGCACAGCAGGATTCACAGTTGCAGTAAGGCTATGAAGGGTAAGAAGTCTGAAACTCAAATGTATGCCATTACAGTCTGATCTGTGCTATTTACTGATATGCCTCTAGTCCAAGACAGGACACAATAATATGGTAAATGGAACCAAAATGTAAAGCAAAAAATCAGCACAGTCTGTGCAAATGTGTACAGTTGACAGGTGTGACCCCCCCCCCATATACCCACAGAAATGCAGTAACATGTATGTTTGCAGGGAAATAGCAGCATAAGATATATTAGCAGGACTGTACACATGAAAACATGGCTGTCATCAATATGCAGGGATCAATGAGCTATGTGTATGTGTGGTTAATACCTCCAGGATCTTGCCAGCACGTTCTCCTGGCAGTCGTCTTGTAGTGCCCTACGTGCAGTGCTGTCTTTGACAGGGCCATGTGAAGATAACTAAAGTACCAACTGTTATGCATGCCAGTGACACCCACTACTCTGCCACTGACATACCTGAAGTCACAGTGCTATGTGGACTATACTACACATATAATGGACATCTTGAAGGATGTGTAGCTGAGGTGCTAAGGCTTTTGTGAATATAAGTGCTGTTTGGTACTGTTGCCAGTAGTTATTCTCAATAATCCTTTTTTATTATGTTTGCTTTTACATATAATTGACATGCCTGCACAGTAGAATGCACTATGTACCCACACCTATAACTCC
>NC_056729.1:948018074-948053074 GCF_019279795.1 Protopterus annectens
GCGGAGACATTAGGCACTTTAGAAAATAATGACATTGGCAATCAAAATGACGATGTAAATGAAGTCATACCTCCTGTTGGGGCATCCAACGAACAAAATGGCCCACTCATTCTGTCTAATTCCGCAGGGGACTTTAAGATCTACAACTATACTGTGATGAATGTTGATACCAAAGTTGTGGAGTTTTTTGCTAAAGGACTAACATTTGTTCCTCAAAAATACAGCGATCTGGTTAAGACTATAATTGACTTAAAACTTTATGTTAGGAAATTAAACCTGGCATACACATTAGGTAACACTCCATCACTTTTAAGCTCACTGAGAGTTTCAAGTGTGTTTAACCCCCCTTTGACAGGTATTCTAAGCCACTTTGAAAAATCCTGTGAATTACATTTAAGAGCCTTGGACAAAGAAAATAAATACAACAAGAAGGGCTCCAAGAATAGTTTTAATGCATCTGAGGATGATATTGCATTCATCCAACTGCTTAATGACTGTAATATTAGAGTAATGGCACCCGATAAGGGAGGGGGGCTCATTTTTATGGACCAATATGCATATGTTAACAAAATGGTTCAACACTTGGATTCAGGTGCATATGTGGCAGCGAGCATTAATGAGGTCAACATAGCTTCTAAAAAGATCAGAGGAATGTTAGATGATTTGTTTTTAGAAGGCATAATTGACAGTAACACGCTACAGTATATTACAATGTTGGCTCCGAGGATCCCCACACTGTTCGGTACACCCAAAATTCACAAAGATTTAAGGGACCCTCCTTTTAGACCAATTGTGGATGGGAGAGGTTCAATTACTTATGCCTGTGCCAAATTGGTGGACAGCATTTTGAAACCTCTTTTGGGATCAGAACCGCAGATGTGTAGGGATTCCTGGGGATTCTTGGAAAACATTGGAAAAATACCTTTCAACCCTGATCATATTTTTCTAGTAGTTGACATTAAAGATTTATACACTGTCATCCCACATCAAGTGGGGGTTGAATGGACAGTGCATTTCATGCTCCATAAGGGGGCATCAAACGACCAGATGCACTTAGTGGAAACACTCCTGGACTTGATCCTCACCAATAACTACTTGGTTTTTAACAACAATTATTATCTGCAAACAAGAGGGATTGCAATGGGCTCCCCTTGTGGGTGCACCTTTGCTAATAGTGTACTGGCACAATGGGAGGATCAAAGTTTATTTGTGAATCAACATTATCTGGCGTATGTCTCTTGGTACACTAGATACCAAGATGACATGTTTTTCCTATGGAATGGGCCTGCCAATCTTATCCCTGACTTTATAGACAGCATCTCTCGGTCAAAGAGTTTTCTAGAATTTACTTTTTCTAGTAATGACAGGGAGACAACCTTCCTAGATGTTAAACTTAGAAAGGATTTCACCCTTAATAAAATGATTTCCACCATTTTTAGAAAACCCACTTTTTCCAACACATATTTACATTTTACCAGCTCTCATCCTATACATCAAAAGAAGAGTGTTGTAAAGGGACAGTTTGTCAGGGCAGCCAGGATGGTGTCCGAACATGAGGATTTTATAAGGGAATGTGAGAACATCTCTGGTATGTTCCTGTTGAGGGGATATCCCGATGCATTTATTGACAGAATTCAGCAAGAAGTAATAAAGAGAGTCCAGGCATTTTAAACCAATACTAAGAGGGCTCTACAGCTATTATCATTAAGGAGCGAAAATGAAAATGCCTTAGGGAATATTTCGTTCCTGTTTACCTTTAGCATTGATTGGAAGGCCATTAAAAACATTTTCATAAAAATTGGAGTTTTAATGGAAGACCAGAATTAATTAAATGTCTTGGTGACAGGCCCAGATTTACATACAGAAGGGGCAAAATTTAAAGACCTTTTAGAGAGTGAACCACAAGACAAACAAACCAATTAAGGGAATGAGTAAATGCGGGTGCTGCCCCTATTGTAAATGTATTTCAACTGGGTCAAAGGTTAGCTTGGCAGGAACTGAATACAAAATTAATGGCAGTTTCAACTGCAATTCCAAAGGAGTTGTTTACGTGGCCACATGCAGACATTGTCCTGCTTTTTATATCGGAAAAACCGACAGGGCTTTTAAGAAAAGAATTTATGAACATGCCCATGCCATCAACATAAATGACATGAACAATGCTTTGGCCAAACACGTTGATTCGTATCCTGAACACTCCTTTTTGTTTTCAGTTATCCAACAAATACAGCCAGCTCTAAGGGGAGGGCCTTGGCAATTGCAACTAGAGGAGCAGGAGGTATATTGGCAAATTAGGACTTCATCATACACACATCCGGGACTTAATGAGTTAGTCTCTATTAAATGTATCTTGAAACTAAAAGCCCTGCTAAGATAGAATAGGGGTGGGTCTAATGGAAGTTAAAGGACCTTTGACCATAGACGTCATGTTATTGGTTTAGGTTGATACAGTTAATTGAGACATGTCTCTCTATAACCCATTGGTTTATTTAGGCTCTATTGGGCCTTTTGGAAATATCTTTGAACCCCCCCCCTTTCTCTGTTTTGAACATATTTCCAAAGTTTAGTTTATGATAGTCTTTTTAATACACACTAGCATGCTGTTTTAATGCATAGAGGTTTCTTAAGTGCAATAGATTGTCATTGGTCATTGTATTTTTGACTTTTATAGATTTTACAGTTTACATGTTATACATGATGATTTCTAAACTTGTAATTACAAAGTGTTTCTATTTACATCTTATATGTTTGACTTTTAAGAATGCAGTGGATTAGTTTTGGTTAGTTTATTTATTTATTCATGTATTTAATCATGTATCTAGTTAATTTTTTAACTAATTTACTGAATCCCAAAGATCTTAATAAGAAATGGGTTAGTTAAGGTCACCATCCTAATGCATTCAGATAGTTACATGCATTATAAAAAATTTAAAACAATTTTTTAAAAAATTTAGTTTTATAAAGATATACTTTTTACTACATATATACAAAAACATTTTTAGACTGTTTATCTGACAATAATGGTTTAGATCATGAGGTGGACCGGTTAATAACAATTAATAATAATAACATATATTTTGGATTAATTTATTTTATTTTATTTTATTCTATTTCATTATTGTATTAAACTTGTTAATCTTGGTAATTATACACATACTTTTTAATTGATTTGGATTAATTTGTATATATAGGGGTGTGTGATGTTGCATTTCCTGTGATCTGATGAAGGTGGGGAGATTGCTCTCTACCGAAAGCGCTTATCCATAATAAATCGTGTTTTTGAAGTTGCAGAACTCGTGTTTCCAGGTTCATTTGCTCGCCTTTGCCACGTTCTATTTTTTCACTAGTTTGGTTTTGTGTTGTGGTATTTTGATAAGTTTCCCACCCTGTGCCCCACTTCATCAGTCCTGCTGATGTAATTCCCCTTATCAGCACCTTTGGGCAGTTGTCAGTCCAGTAAGCTCTGTAGCTCATGCAATAACTATGTCACACTATAGTACAAGTAAAAATCACTAGATAGGCAGGGATTCTGCTCTCAGTAGTGGTAAGTAAATGTGTGTTTGTGTGTGTTTGTGTGTGTGTGTATGTGTGTGTGTGTGTGTGTGTGTGTGTGTGTGTGTGTGTGTGTGTGTGTGTGTGTTTGTGTGTGTGTATGAGAATCATATCATGTGCAGGTTATACCATTTTGAGTTGTGTACCACACTGTACACTTCCCATCACCCTACTTTACAAGGCCTGCTGATGGCATTCACCTTAGGAGCACCTCGGGACAAGGTGAATTCATATAAACTCCATGGCATGTCTGATAGCTATGTAACACTATAGTAAAAATAAATAGATAAGTAGGGGTTCTAATCTCAATACTGGCAACTGTGGGTGTATTTGGGTTGAAAATCATATCTTGTGTGGGTTATACCATTTTGAGTTGTGTACCACCCTGTAAATTTCTCATCACCCTACTTTACAAGGCCTGCTGATGTTATTCACTTTAGAAGTACCTTGAGACAAGGTGAATTCATATAAGCTCTGTGGCACGTCTCATAACTGCGTAACAATCTAGTACAAATAACTAGATAGGTAGGGGTTGTAATCACAATACTGGCAACTCTGTGTTTGTGTGTGTGTGTGTGTGTGTGTGTGTGTGTGTGTGTGTGTGTGTGTGTGTGTGTGTGTGTGTGTGTGTGTGTGTTTGGGTAGAGAATCATATTGTGTGTGGGTTATACCATTTTGAGTTGTGTACCACCCTGTACACTTCCCATCACCCTACTTTACAAGGCTTGCTGATGTCATTCACCTTAGAAGTACCTTGGGAAAAGATGAATTCATATAAGCTCCATGGCACATCTGGTAACTGCATAACACTATAGCAAAAATAACTAGATAGGTAGGGGTTCTAATCTCAATACTGACAACTGTGTGTGTATGTGTGTTTGGGATGAGAATCATATTGTGTGTGGCTTATACCATTTTGAGTTGTGTACCACCCTGTACACTTCCCATTACCCTACTTTACAAGGCCTGTTGATGTAATTCACCTTAGAAGTACCTTGGGACAATGTGAATTCATATAATCTCCATGGCGTGTCTGATAACTGCGTAACACTATAGTAAAAATAACAAGATAGGTAGGGGTTCTAATCTCAATACTGGCAAGTGTGTGTGTTTTGGTTGACAATCATATCCTCTGTGGGTTATACCATGTTGATGTATGTACCATCCACGCCTGTTTACCACCTTCTGATGGCAATACTTTATATAGTGTCTTAATGGCATCTGCCTCACATGCAGCATGTTAAACCATTGTACAGGCCATTCCAGTCATCTGTACAGATGTCAATGGAATATCTGGATGTTTACAACCCATATGTGGTCTGTGTCCCCTAATAACTGCCATGTATGTGATATTGCTGCCAAACAGGTCACAGTTAGTGTACAGACACATATGCCAGCATCAGGTATCATACCTGGATGAAACATCATGCTAATACAATGTCTGTTACCCTATCACTTGTCCAGGCTTGTAGGAGCAATAGATGACTGCAGTTAATATTTCTGGTGGGTTATCTCACCATCCATGAATACATTCACAACATTACATGCTATAAGAGCTAGTGGATTATGTCCCACGCATATAATCTATGCAGGGCATGTCATGTGTATGTAGCACTATAGTGCATTAAAGTGGATATGTAGGTTTACAAATCTGTCCATTGCCAACTGTGTTTGTGTTACAGTATGCATATCCCCTGTGTCAGTCTTTACTGTGTGTATGCAAAGGATCTACCATTTTGTCTTCCTGTTCCACCCTGTGACCTCAGGAATACATACCACAAACCTGTCATACACAGTACCATGCATGTCCTCACCAACTGCATCAGGGTTGATTGTATGTGAAAGAAATGGCAGGGGCAACAGGTGCTGATACATGAATCTGTTGAGGTCAATCTAATGGCTAAGCTTATGAGGGATCTACTGACAGTAATCCAGTAACCATTTCCATATGTATGAGCCTGTGGTACTACACAACACTGAACTGACATGTCTGAAGGCTACCTGTTTGTGACAAGGGGTATGTATGCCAGCTTACACTGACAACAGTGTCCATCACACACTGTTTCATGCATACACACTTGGTAAATGCACATATAAAGCTGAACCTTGGCTATGAAATGGTTGGTGTATTTCCACTCTGCCATACTCCACATTGGTAAAGTGTGCCACAGCTTGCAGACACACAGACACCTGGAACAGAAACAGAATACAGCATGTCAGACTACATTCAGTCAGTGGTACTAACAACAATAATGCATCATGGCTAATAAGGTGCATACACCTTTATGTGTACCCATAACAAATGCAAGCAGACAGCACCTTACACAGTATTACATAGCTACACTGTACTGTATTCACCCTGTGCATCAGACCCATATTAGCCTGTCCCTGCATCTATGGTATAGATGACAGGGATGTGGCACAGGTATCATCATATGTACAAGGTGTGGTGTAGTTTTGCCAGAGGCCTAGTCTGGGAAATACGGTTGACATCCATGTGTATATGTTTGGAGGAGTATTCTATAGATGGGCTGTGCAGAGTTGCTGTGTGTATCTGGAGGTGACCTGCCTGTGATACAGATGTGTGTGCATGTATGCACACAGTCACACATTGTGGCTGCCCTACACAGCGATATGTTGGACAGCTGTGGACCGTACATAGCAGGGTGTCCAGTTCACTGACTCTGGCCACGGACATGTGAACTGGTCCTGCCAGGGGTTGCACTGGCACTACCAGGCCCAAGGCCAGATACAGTATTGCTTCCTGATGATGACTGTTGTTTGCTGGATCCATGTCTCTGACAGGATAGTCCAGGACCATGTGCCCATGGCCTGCTCCATTGTGATGTAGACAGCAACCCACCTTTGGTAGTGCTGGTGTCACTGCCACTACGGGAGTGTGAAGGTGCACAGCCCAGTAGACTCTCAGCTAATGTTGGTGCTGACCTACATCCACGTGGCCAACACTCATCTCCCACCACACGCTTTAGCACAGACATGGCACGGTTGAGGATTGTCAAGGTCTCACCCCACCGTCTATTTATGACCTCAGCATTTTGGCGTGTCGCCTCAACAAGGTCACGTATGTCAACACGTAAGTCAGGAAGAGTTGCATCCACCACCCAGAGTATTTGTCTGGTGTTGCATTCACTACATGCCTGTGCATCCATGACAGCCCAAAATATGCATCTGGTGACACATGCTGTGGCACTTATGACAGCGGCTTGATGAGCAGCAGTCCGCCTGCAAGCACCCCTGTCCAGCTGCCTGTGTGGGACCTTACCTACACTCTGGCTATGGACAGTATATACACTCACACCTGCCATAGTCACCACACTAGCCTGTTCTATGCCACCACCTGCCAACTGTCCATCATCTGTGGCTGCTGAGGACGAGGCATCTGTGGGCATTGTGACTGTGTGCGGGGACATTGTGGATGACTGTGGGATGCCAACCGATGGCACAGATTTAGCCCCTGTCAGCACTTCCTGTGCCTGAATATGACCATCATCATTTCCAGAGTCTGCAGAGACACTGACCTCAGATTCTGAGTGGGAGGGACCACGAGCACCATGATCACCTGTGGAGGAAAGGCAACATATGTAAATTAATGCCTGCACTATACCATTTGCTGCTACACATGCATGCACACACATACAGGTGAGATGGCAGACAGGGATTACATAGACTTCACAATAGTCAACTGGTGACATTCACAACACAGTCAGATCACTATATACACTCCCTGGACAGGCCCTCAACATCATGCAGTGCAGCCCTTTCCACTTCGTGTTACTATACACCCCTGTGATATGTGAGTAGTGTTAGTAGGTGATGGGCCTTCAAGTAGCACACACTGCACCCATGTACACATAATGTCTATACCCCTGTATAGCACAGTAGCAACTCCTAGAGAGCATACCTCTCAACTGTGCAGAGTGTTGCTGAATGTCTACATGTGTGGCTCATATTTCTGGTCTGTTCATCATAAATTGTGTATTTGTCTGATACATTACTGGGATGATATGAGGACTGGTGTCACTATTTAATGACATATTTTGAGTCTCACACTTCAAAACCTGCAGTACATGTATGTTACAACACAACCAGTTACACAATCGTCTAAGCTTACTGTGAATATTATAAGTGTAGACACCCCTGTTAACATGCCAGGTTTGTCTGATAAATGTTAACATATACATGTTATTTATGTTTGTCTGTTATGTCATATAACATGAGACCATAGAAATTATGTGATAACAATTCCTACCTTTAATGTGACCAATAACCTGTGCAATCCAATTGAAGAACAAACACATCGGTTAGGGGTAACATGTAGAAGTTAAAATATGTACAATAGACTGGTTGCATAACTGTGCACACCCTTAAATGAATACTTTGTTAAAACACCTTTTGATTTCATAACAGCAGTCAGTCCTCTTAGGAAGGTGTGTATCAGCGTGGCACATCTCGACTTAGCAATATGTGAACACTCTCCCTTGCAGAAGCCCTCCAACTCTGTCAGATTGCATGGGCATCACTTCTGTACAGGCCTATTCAGGGCACCCCACAGATTCTCTGTTGAATGTATGTGTGGACTGTGGCTGGGCCATTCCAAAACATCGATTGTCTTCTGGTGAAGACATTCTTTTATGGATTCTGATATATGGTATGGGTCATTGTTGTGTGGAAAGGTGTAAGTCCTCTCCATCCACAGCTATTTAGCACACACATGAAGATTTTGGTCCAAAAGGGACTGGCTAATGGCCCACTTCCAGCTTATGAACATCAACCCCAAAGCAGGACACTACCATCAGCATACTTCACCATGGGGATGGTGTTCTTTTGGTGATGCACAGTTTTGTTCTTGTGCCAAACAAACCTTTTGGTGTTGTGGCCAAAAAGTGCAACCTTGGTCTCATTACACCATAACACATTTCCCCACATGCTATTGGGGGACCTGGTGTATTTTTCTTGAGATACTTGCCAGACATGGATATTGTTCTGTGTGTGAGAAGGCTTCCATCTTCCAGACCTACCCAATAGGCTACACATGTGGAGAATACGGAAGATTGTTGTCATATGTAGTACACAACTGGTACTTGCCAGTGATTCCTGAAACTCCTGTAGTGTTGCTGTAGGTCTCCTGGCAGCCTCCCTGATCAGTATGGGTCTTGTCTTTTCCACACATTTGGAGGCCTGTCCAGTTCTTTGCAATGTCACTGTTGCCCCATATTTCCACCACTATTTGATGACTGTCTTCACTGTGTTCCATGGTATATGCAATGCTGTGGAAATGTGTGTGTACCCTTCTCTGGGCTGATACCTTTCACAAATGAGATCCCCTTGCTATTTCATAAGCTGTATGTGAACTATGGCTGTTACTGTAGCAGCCAACTGAGTAAATTTAGAATAATCCTGGTAGGACAGCTGACCGCTATTTGCTGTTAATCAAAGAGCTCTGTAATTGATGGCAGTTGTGTACCCAGGAAGATGTAATGCTGTTATACAATCAAAAGCTGCTTCGTCACAGTATTAGCTTCAGCCTGTGCACACGTATGCATCTAGCTTCTTGTAAGTTCTTTATGTGTCATAATTGTTCCCCTAACATATTTGTTGTTTTACAATTGAATTGTACAGGGTATAGTTCACATGAAAGGATGGAAAGGTTCGGAAATGTGTTGTGCTGTCATTTTTGTATTTCACAAATACCTAACATTCTAACAGTTGTGTGTACACCATTTATATGCACTATATAAAACTAATTTATAAAATATGTCCCTAGTTTTGAGCCTTTGTGCCCATTTTGTCAGTCTTTGTCCGGATTTCTTGCAATGACAGGTAGTGAGGTATGCTACAGATATGTGACATCTGTAAATAGGCCTCTATGATGACCACTGTGATGCAATTCAGTTAACTCCACCACAAGTGACTATGCAGATATTGCAAAATAGCTGAGTGTAACAGTTGTGTGCATGGTCACATGCATGATCTTAACATTCCTGGGGTACTGGTGAGCCACAACAGGAAAATCCCATACTCACTGGTTTCAGGCTGCTGTCCCACATGCAAACCAGAGGTACCTATGTAGTTGTGGGAGAGAAGTATTGTCAGCAGACTCATATTTGACATTTGTACAAGATAAATGCTACGTGTCTGCACAGGTACAGTAAAAGCTATGATAGTACACAATTTGCTGTCCCTTACCATAGTTATGCACTTCCATGCATTACTAAACCCCACCCACAAATCAGTGGCGGCTGGTGACTTTAAATCAAAGGGGGGGGGCTGCAGGAGACAACTGAATGGGTGGGGGTCAATGGGAAGGGGTGTGGCCAACTAGAAAGGGGAGGAGCTACACTCAAATCCACAAAAACTGTAACTTTAATTAAATACGCTGCCCTGGGTGCCAAACCGTCATTATGAGAGTCCAATTAAGACAACATGAAGTGCAAAAAATATTTCAATGCATTGGCTGTATGACAGCTTACTTAATATCTAGATGGAAACAAAAAGGTTGTGAGGCATGAACAAATAAATTACTTTTTAAATACATTACTGGAATGCCAGTCAAAATCAAGTATAAGAAAAACAAGCAGCACTCAACTCAAACCACTTCTCCTTGCACTGCAGTTCTAATTATAATTTATATTCAGCTTTATTAAAGTACCAAGTAACATGATGAAAGTAGCAATCTCTGTGATACCCCACTTGTAGAAATGTTTCTTATCCAAAAAAGACCTGCTGCCTGACAACTATCTACTTGTTTCATGGGGAAAACATGATCAAAGTAAAAAATGAAAAGCAAACAAGAAACAAGCTCAAGATACATTGCTTAAAGGATTACTGTACAGGTAATGGACCACACATGATAGATTGGCATTCTGTTTGGTTTACAGGTAAAGCCTGCAAATATGACTGCAAGTCTCCAACAAATGTAATGAGCTTCTTAAAATAATGTAATCCTGTCCTTTATTACAAATACTGTCATATGCATTTCAATATACAAGGCTTATACATTATCTAGTTATGTAAGTATTCTCTGCATCGCAACAACAGAAATGCTTTCAATGTTGGCAAATCTTTAACAGTATGCTTAGTAAAGCTTACTTGCATCTTACAATCTCTGACAAGCTTACCTGATGGTCATTAAAGCATTGTTACTTAAACACAGAGCAATAGGTACTTTCTGAGTACTAATAAGCATAAATCAACAGTATAAAAATATAACAGAAACCAGAACATTCTGCAAAATCTGTAACTGTAAATTTAATTAAATACGCTGCCCTGGGTGCCAAACCGTCATTATGAGAGTCCAATCAAGACAAAATGAAGTGCAAAAAATATTTCAATGCATTGGCTGTATGACAGCTTACTTAATATCTAGATGGAAACAAAAAGGTTGTGAGGCATGAACAAATAAATTACTTTTTAAATACATTACTGGAATGCCAGTCAAAATCAAGTATAAGAAAAACAAGCAGCACTCAACTCAAACCACTTCTCCTTGCACTGCAGTTCTAATTATAATTTATATTCAGCTTTATTAAAGTACCAAGTAACATGATGAAAGTAGCAATCTCTGTGATACCCCACTTATAGAAATGTTTCTTATCCAAAAAAGACCTGTTGCCTGACAACTATCTACTTGTTTCATGGGGAAAACATGATCAAAGTAAAAAATGAAAAGCAAACAAGAAACAGTCTCCAACAAATGTAATGAGCTTCTTAAAATAATGTAATCCTGCCCTTTATTGCAAATACTGTCATATGCATTTCAATACCCAAGGCTTATACATTATCTAGTTATGTAAGTATTCTCTGCATGGCAACAACAGAAAGGCTTTCAATGTTGGCAAATCTTTAACAGTATGCTTATTAAAGCTTACTTGCATCTTATAATCTCAGACAAGCTTACCTGATGGTCATTAAAGCATTGTTACTTAAACACAGAGCAATAGGCACTTTCTGAGTACTAATAAGCATAAATCAACAGTATAAAAATATAACAGAAACCAGAACATTCTGCAAAATCAAGGACAGCATAAAAGTAGCACTTGTGTCTACCTTTGATGGGGGGATACTCTGCATAACTGCTCCTTGCCTTGCTTGGACACATCTAGAGTCACTACATGGGGGAGTGGGGTGTAACAAGTATATCACAAATTGAAATGTCTCTGGCTGACTGTGATGGCTCTGACACATTTGTCATACTTCTCAACCTCAGAACAAGAAATATGGACACAGCCATACATAGAAGTGGGACAAAGCCCCAAAAATAAGGAAAATGTTTAAATATTGCTCTTATAAACTTAGAAAGATAATAAAATAGTAGGTCTTGCATTAGTATGAATTTTCTGAAAGGTACAAAATCTGAAACTCAAATGTCTGTCATTATTTTCTAACTTCAGTCTTTAATGATTTGCCACTAATTTGCCAAAAAACACAGTTTTATGAAAAATGGACCAAAATGTGATGCAAAAATATAAAATAGCCACACAATTCAGCTGGGAACCTGTCAAAGAAGGGACACTTTTTTAATATTAGTACTGCTAACTTGAGCAGCTGACAAAATAAAAGAATCTACATGCATTTCTGAAATAAAAGTAATCTATAACTCTGATTATTACTGTTATTTCTTAACTGTAAGCACTCCATGTTTTCTTCCAAAATTGCCATTTTGCTGCGAGATTATTAGGGGTACAGCAACATTTTGAGCCAAAATCGGGGACAGTTGAGAGGTTTGGATATGCCTAATTCTATAAAGCAATTTATTTGCACGTACCTCTCAACCTGTTAATGCGGGAAATCTGGACAAGGCCAAATATACTGGGGGAACATATAAACAGTACTATAAATTGTTGCATAAACTGAGACAATTGATAGAATAACAGGTCTTGCTTTAGCATGCATTTTTCTCTGAAGGTTATGAAGTCTGAAACTCAGTGTCTGTCATTATTTAGCGACTAATTCCTAAATTATTTGCCAGAAAACCACACATTTTATGAGGAACAAACTAAAAATAAGAAGCAAAAATCTTTTCATTCTGTGAAAATCTGGACAGTTGGGAGGTATAGTTCAGCCGGGGTTGTTTTTGAGTTTGCCACCCTTCCCCTTCACAAAATCATAGTCGAATGGAGCCTCCCCCCTGCAGCCATTCCAATGAACCATTACTTGGCTATTTCACCCAATTTACCATAAACACTAATGTGCATACTGCTTTACTTCTTCGATGATTTGGACTTCATTTGAAAGTTTTATTTTGCATTTTACAGCACAAACACTAAGATATCTGCTAAATAAAGCAATGCAATCTCACAAAGTAAACAGACTTAGCATTAAAACTTATCTGCCCTCAAAACTCACATTCATTGAAACAGCATTGAAACTCACATTCAAAGAAAATACATTTTGCCAGTGGCGGATAATGATTAACTTTGGGCTGTTTTCAAATCATAGGCCCCTTACACATGAAACATACACGTGGTCTTTGATACACCTTCCTGATTGTATTAAATTATATTCCTTGTACAATATAGTACACTTGTTAGAGGGCGTTTTAAATTTGTTTTGAACATTTTTCCAGTAAACAATGAAACAAAATGCATGCACTAATAATGACAAAATTGCCCAATTCAGAACATTTTTCCAGTAAACAATGAAACAAAATGCATGCACCAATAATGACAAAACTGTCCAATTCAGAGCATTTTTCCAGTAAACAATGAAACAAAATTCATGCACCAATAATGACAAAACTGCCCAATTCAGAACATTTCTATCATAAAAGTCTACTCAAACTTCTACAGTCCGCCAGTATCAGTAAATATACACAATCTCTGAGGAAGTAAAAGTCATCTAAATAATTCCACATTAAAGAAATCTGTAACTAATGAAGATGTTGCTACTAGCAAACAACTTTATATTTCATTGTTTCATCTACAAATAAAGTGCCTGTTGCCCTTGAGGAATAAATTGCCTACGTTGCATTAAGAAAACAATAAGCTAGTAATATTGCAATAGGGAACGGATGGCAGACTGATAACAGGTTCATAGTTACTAGGTATCTTCACCAAAAAGGACTGCAGCATCCACCCCCTTTACAATACAGTACAGTATCAGCAATGCATCTACCCACTGTGGGAGTAGAAACCACAGCCTTCTGCACCAAAAGCAAGTACACTACCTATTGTGCTATTAACAATGCAAGCAGACTTGGCATAAGCAGCACTAAACGTTTGTTCCCCTGCAGCTCTCAGCTTCTTGTTAAATCTACTTGACACTCAGCTGCATCTCTGAACTTTGCAGCACAAGAAATCTGGAAAAATCCAAAATTTAGGGGGGGGGCAAAAAACACGGACACATTTTAAACATTGCTTGTATAATGTTGGAAAGTTGTTAGAATAAAATGCTATGTTACCACCATACATTTCACTGCCAAGTTTTGAACCCAGGACCCTGTGCAAAACAGTCAGCGAACCATATCACTATGCCAAATCATCTGTTTTATGAAAGAAAGGAAGACTGAAACTTAAATGGCTACCATTTAGTGAATTCAGTTCTCACCATAGCTGTCAACATCTTAGCACAAAACACCTGAACAAAATGAATAATGGGGGAATACAGCCCTCAAGCATATTCAGTGAGTTCAGTTATCACCATAGCTCTCAACCTTGGCACAAAAACCTGGACAAAGCCAATAATGAGGGAATACAGTCCAAAAATAGGGACAAATATCCATTGAGGACACCAAAGCAACCCCACACAAACACAGGGAAGACATGCAGACTCCACATAGAAGGCACCCCAGCCAAGAATCAAACCAGACAACCTGTAGTGGTCAGGCAACAATGCTACCACTGCACTACTGGCTGTGTTAGGAAGTAAAAATATAGAAACCACAAATTTTATGAGGAACAGATTGAAAAGAACAAATATGAGGCAAAAATCTGTAATTGTTTTACAAATGGCGGTGGGTAGGGAATTCAGGCTCTTGCCACTTGGACCCAAGATACATGGTTCAAGCCTTAATATCTACCCACCACCAGGTAGCAACTGGGGCATTTTACATACACACACACCCTACCTCCAGCAGATCTGATCCTCTGTAGTGGCCTGAATCTGCCCTCTGCAGCAGCCTGATTACCCGTCTGTCCTCCATAGCAGGCTGTTCTGGACTCTCTCTGGGAGACTTGAGTAGGCTAGAGCCTCCAGCCTGTGGGCAATGCAGTTAGGTGTTCTTCTGGTCTGTGTGGTCATCACCACACAGACTTCTGGGCTGGCAGGATGGAATTCCCTTCCTTCCCTATCTGGAGTTCAGGAACTAAGCACGCATGTGTGCATGGAGTTCTGGGGACTGCCTAACACAACAGTCAGGAACTAAGCATGCATGTGTGGAGTTCTGGGACTCATGATTTTTTTTTTATATTTTTTATTCTATTAACTTGTCTACAGTGGGACTCGCAATTTATTTTTTTCTTTTTACAAGTGGGGGTCTGCAGTCCTGCAGTCCTATAGCATGAGCCACCCCTGCCACAAATGCAGATTGAACTGACATATGCATTTAGATACTCTATTGAAGACAATATGACTGCTACATGATTAAATTGATGTGCACGGTGGCCTTACCTGGACGGTCCTCACCTGTTGCCTGGGTGCCACCCACCTCCACGACTGGTGTTTTATCTGTTGGGTGTTATGTGGGGCTTTTCCAAGGCTGGCAAGGAGCTCCTCTATTGCTGTAAGTGGGACCTGTGTGGCTGGACCCCCACCTGTAGCAGTACGGTCCCTGGCCATGGCAGCAGCCCTTTGCTGGGCATGACTTATCAGGTCAGTTGCCCAATGCCTGACCTGATCATATGTGCGACCATGGTGGCCCAAGGTATTCACTCTGTGGAGATGGTCATCCCACAGGGCAGTCCACTCCCACAGATTTTGTTGGCTATGGCCAAACAGCACTGCATGGTGCTGTATTATTGCTTCAGTAATGGCTGCATTCTCCTCTGCAGTGTATGCCGGCTGACACTGCATGCCACCTGAAAGACATAAACAGGGAAACACATCACAGGACCTCAGACATTGCCCAGAGTTATTTACAGAGCAAGCACATCAATATTGCCTATCATTAGCCACCACTTACAACCACATCATACCCCTGTCATCTGTCAGCACAGTATGAACTTGCATTGCACTCCTGATATGTCATGTTTCCCCCAGTGAGGGCCAGTACATTGCATAAACCACCATTCATCATTCATGTTTGTGTAGAGGGATGACAGTGGTCATATTCCTTGCAGATGGGATGTCAATGGTGCTCAGGCTTTGCTTGGATACAGTGTGCAATGGAGCTGGAAGCATATGCCTGAGTTCATGTACGATGCAGACAGGAATGTTCTCAGGTCCCATGGAGACTTGCTTTTGTTGACATTGATTAGGCAGTATGCACCTGCTCCCTGATGATGAGGGGAGGGGTGCAGGTGTTGTGCATATCCACCTAGACTGATGGTGAACCAGGGGGGTGATGTTTGCTCTAAACCTGTCTGCAGCAGGTTGGCTATAGCTATGGTGTGTGTATGTGTGTGTGTGTGTGTGTGTGTGTGTGTGTGTGTGTGTGTGTGTGTGTGTGTGTGTGTGTGTGTGTGTGTGTGTGTATGTGGTGTGATTGACCAACATTACAGGGTGGGTTGGGTTGCTGCCTCTGAGATTGCAGACATATGTGAAGATGGCCTTATGATTGCCCTTGGTGGATGTATCCAATTTGTATTCATAGTTATCTTTACAGTAATCCACCTGTGACCTTATAGGCTTGTTCAGACAAAGGTTGACTCTGCCAAGTTGGTGCCTGTGCCTACTCTGACCTGTACAGCCAATATAGTGACCAGTTATGTGGATTGTGTATTGCTGCTGTCCAGCAAAGAGGAATTACTCTACTTTGGAGGAGAAAGGTTTTACAGGTTGGGTATTGCTGAGTCCATACAGCTATGTCAGTGGTCATATGGCTATTTGCAGTAGGCATGGAAACAAGGTCATAACACAGTTGGACACCTCTCCATTTTCAACCTGATAATCATGCTTATTCTAGTATCCATGTCTGTGTCAAGCAATGCAACAACCAGTAGCTGTAGAAATCTAACTCTGTTGGATGCACAGAAACTGAGATTACACACGTGTACATGAACGGCTTATTTACCCAACATTTGGCATCCCATGTCTGTTGTTATGAGGCAGCCAGGTACACCTACTCATATATAAATGTGTGAAGTTAATACCTGATATACATTTCTGTTCTATATCAGTATGGCACACTGTATTTACACTCTTGCTGCTCAGTCATTCCTGTCAACCTGTTAGAGCAGGATACCTGGAGGACGCCACACATACCAAAATTAGTGACACTTTCTTAATATTGCTGTAACACACTCAAGTCATTTGATAGCACAGTAGCCTTTGCATTCAGACCTGGAGGATGTCTGATGCTCATATGGCAGGAAGAGAGAAGAAAGGCTAGGAGTGTGGTAGTGAGAGTAGGAACTATTAATGTTGGTATGGGCATAGAGCTAACTGATATGATGGACAGAAGGAAGGTTGATATATTGTGTGTGCAAGAGACTAGATGGAAGAGGCATAAGACTAGGTGTATCAGAGTCAAATACAAATAGTTCTATCCTGATGTGGATGGGAGGAGAAATGGTGTAGGGTTTGTCTTGCAGGAACAGTGTGGCAAGAGTGTTTTTGGAGGTGAAAGGAGAGTCAGAGTGATGTTAATGAAGCTGGAAATTGATGGTGTAATGATGATTGCTATTAGTGCATATGCTCCGCTGGTTGTGTGTGCGATGGATGAGACAGAAAAAGTTTGGAGTGAGTTGGATGAAGTGGTGATGGCTATACCCAAGGGTGAGAGAGTGCTGATTGGAGCAAATTTCAATGGGCATGTTGGTGAAGGGAACAGAGGGGATGCGGAAGTGATGGCTAAGTATGGTGTTGAGCAAAGGAATGCAGGAGGTGAGATGGTGGTGGAGTTTGCAGAAAGGATGGACATGGCTGTGGTGAATACATATTTTAACAAGGCAGAGGAGCATAGCGTGACATACAAGAGAGGAAAAAGATGCACACAGGTGGATTATCTCCTATGCAGGAGGGCCTGTTTGAAGGAGATTGGAGACTGTAAAGTGTTGATAGGGGAAAGTGTAGTTAGGTAGCATGGAATGTTAGTCTGCGGGATGCCAGCGATCAAGCAGAGGAGGAAGAGTGTGAGGTCAGCACCCATGATCAAATGGTGGAAACTGAAAAAAGGGTGATTGTGAGGTTGAGTTCAGGGAAGAGTTAAGACAGGCAGTGAGTGTCAATGAAGAGTTACTGAATATCTGGGTAACTACAGCACAGCTAGTAAGGGAGACAACTAGAAAGGTTCTTGGTGTGACATCTGGACAGAGGAAGGAAGACAAGGAGACCTGGTGGTGGAATGAGAAAGTACAGGGGAGTATACAGAGAAAGAGATTGGCAAAGAAGAGGGATGAAGAAAGTAGACAGGAGTATAAGGAGATGAGGTGCATGGCAAAGAGAGAGGTGCAAAGGCTAAGGATGAGGCGTATGAAGGGTTGTATGAAAGGTTGGACACTAAGGATAGAGAATAAGACCTGTACTGGTTGGTTAGACAGAGGGAATGAGCTAGGAAGGATGTGCAGCAGATAAGGGTGATAAAGGATAATGAGGGAAACATACTCCCAAGTGAGGAGCAGATGGAAAGAGTACTTTGAGGGGCTGTTGAATGAAGAGATTGAGAGAGAAAGAAGTTTGGATGATGTGGGTATGGTGAATCAGGAATTGCAATGGATTAGCAAGGAGGAAATAAGGATAGCTATGAAGAGGATTAACAATGGAAAGGTTGTTGGTCCAGATGGCATACCTGTGGAAGCATGGAGGTGTTTAGGGGAAATGGCAGTGTTCTTTTTAACCAGATTGTTTAATGCAATCTGGGAAAGTGAGAGGATGCATGAGGGGTGTAGAAAAAGTGTTTGGGTACTGATTATTAGAATAAGGGTGATGTGCAGAGCTGTAGTAACTACAGAGGGATAACACTGATCAGTCACAGCATGACGTTATGGGAAAGAGTAGTGGAAGCTAGGTTAAGAAGGGGGGGTGAGGATTAGTGATCAGCAGTATGGTTTCATGCCAGGAAAGAGCAGTACAGATGTGATATTTGCTCTGAGAGTGTTGATGGAGAAATACGGAGAAGGGTGGAAGGAGTTGTGTTGTGTTTTTGTGGACTTAGAGAAAGCATATGACTGGGTGCCTAGAGAGGAGTTGTGATACTGCATGAGGAAGTCAGGAGTGGTGGAGGAATCTGTAAGAGTGCTACAGGATATGTACAAGGGTAGCATGACAGCGGTGAGTTTTGCAGTGGGAGTGACAGGTGTGCTTAAGGTGAAGGTGGGTTTACATCATAGATCAGCTCAGAGCCCTTTCTTATTTGAAGTGGTGATGGACAGGTTGACAGACATGATCAGACAGGAGTCCCTGTTGACGGTGATGTTTGTAGATGACATTGTGATCTGTAGTGAGAGTAGCGAACAGGTTGAGGAGACCCTGGAGAGCTGGAGATATGCTCTAGAGAGGGGAGGAATGATGGTCAGCAGGACTAAGACAGAATATATGTGTGTGAATGGGAGGGAGGATAGAGGAATGGTGAGGATGCAGGGACTAGAGTTTGCAAAGGTGGATGAGTTTAAATACTTGGGATCAACAGTTCAGTGTAATGCCGAGTGTGGGGGAAAGGTGAAGAAGAGAGTACAGGCAAGATGAGGGGGTGGAGAAGAGTGTCAGGAGTGATTTGTGACAGACGAGGACCATTAAGAGTGAGAGGGAATGTCTACAAGATGGAAGTGAGACCAGCTGTTATATGGGTTGGAGACAGTGGCATTGACAAAAAGTCAGGAGTCAGAGCTGGATGTGGCAGAGTTAAAGATGTTAAGATTTGCAATGGGTGTGATAAGGGTGGACAAGATTAGGAATATGTATGTTAGAGGGTCTGCCCAGGTTGGACGGTTTGGAGACAAAGTCAGAGAGTAGTGAGATTATGTTGGTTTGGGCATGTACTGAGGAGGGATGTTGAGTATATTGGGAAACGGATACTAAGGATGAAGCAGCCAGGTAAGAGGAAAAGAGAAATGCCTAAGATAAAGTGTATACATGTGGTGATAGAGGACATGCAGGTGCTTGATGTGACAGAGCAAGATGCAGAGGACAGGAAGAAATGGAGACAGATGATCCACTGTGGCGACCCCTAACAGGAGCAGCCAAAAGAAAGTGAATGAGATGTTGTAATGTCAGTCTTCACAGGTTACCAATGATTTGCCAGACATAACACAACTCTATGAGTAAATGACTACAAATATGAGGCACACATATAGTCAGTCTGCATAACACTGGACAGTTGAGTGGTATGAGCTCA
The DNA here is from genome assembly GCF_019279795.1 of Protopterus annectens. Lineage (NCBI taxonomy): Eukaryota > Metazoa > Chordata > Ceratodontiformes > Protopteridae > Protopterus > Protopterus annectens. The sequence continues at coordinate 948,038,077 of NC_056729.1, forward strand.
GTATATCAAATGCAGTTCAACACACACACATCTGCATAAATATTTCACTATGCAAATACCCTGTATATGTCTCTCACATTTCTGAGACAAACATAGTTGTATTCACAATTAAGATATGGATATCTATGACATCCCAGTAGCTGGCCTAGCAGTGTCACAGTCAGTATTGTTCAACACACACTCCAGTAGTAGTCATATGTGAGCCATCCTTTCCTGGGGTGACTCAGAGACATGAGCTGTGATCTGTGTCACTGCAGACAGACCCAGTTGCTATGGCCATAGGTTCTTATCAGCAATATAGCAGTACAACAAGTCTTGTTTAAACATATTTGTTGAACTTCCTATTTACCATTATTACATACCCCCTACTGCATTCCATTACATACTTACTTGTTTGACATACTTTTTTTTCCCAAGTATGGTTGATTTTATTCCAATATTTTTGGTCTCTCTCTCTGGTTTATTTTATTCCAATATTTTTGGTCTCTCTCTCTCTCTCTCTCTCTCTCTCTCTCTCTCTCTCTCTCTCTCTCTCTCTCTCTCTCTCTCTCTCTCTCTCTCTCTCTCTCTCTCTCTCTCTCTCTCTCTCTCTCTCTCTCTCTCTCTCTCTCTCTCTCTCTCTCTCTCTCTCTCTCTCTCTCTCTCTCTCTCTCTCTCTCTCTCTCTCTCTCTCTCTCTCTCTCTCTCTCTCTCTCTCTCTGAGATTGGCATAATGGTTAAGGTGTTCACCTTAAAAACACAAGGTCCAGGGTTTGATTCTCAGTTGGGATAAATGGGTAAGCTTACAATGGCTGCTAAGGCATTTAACCTAGTATGAACCTATGAACCTATAGGCAGCAGCTTGCCTTTTGTAGGTAATGCTCATGAACAGTTGATGGCCTGTGCACCAGTTGGTGTCCTCCACTTACTAATTGCACGCAGAACAGCTGTGGTGTTATGCCTATAGCCAATGGCATGGCAACACACTCCTATAACTGAGTACTTCATGTGGGCATTGCCCCTTTTCCTTGCCTGTGAGGGGGACTTCATGGCAGTGTGTGAACAACAGCATCAAAGAGGGTAGTTGGAAATACCTCTTACAATGGAAACTGTGGAGACAGCCCAACAAACTGGGGAGAATGTTCCATACATAGGGACAGAATGTAAGTATTGCTGTTATACAGTTGAATTAATGCTAGTTTAACAGGGTTTGTGTGGACATGGCTTTTCTGTGTGATTGTAAGTCTGACAGTGTTATGTGGTTGACATAACTCTCAACTGTAGGGCTATCCGCAGAATGGCCAGACTTTGGACTCTCATATTTGGTTGTTCCTCAGCCATTTTTTGTCTTTGGAAAATCAGTAGCATATTGTGGGGATTGCAGTCAGTAAATGGTATCATCCATTTGTGTTTCTGACTTCATATCCCTCAGAAAAGATATGTTACAACAAACCCTGTTAAACCAGCAACTGTCTCAGTTTATAACAGCAATATTTCACATATACCTCTGTTTTTGGGCCTCTGTCCCCAAGTATGGCAGGCTTTGTCCAGATGTCATGCAGTAAGTAGGGTATATCATTATTTAGTGCCTTCATTCCTGATACCATCCCAGTGATATATCAGACTGCCAGACAGGTTATATGTAAGAGGCCTTATATATGAGGACAGAGCCTGGACATTCTGTGGGACTCTGAACAGTTGAGAGATCTGTGTATTTCTGGTGATTGTTGACAGACTGTCAGGATTGTGTAGCAGTGTAGTGTGTCAATGTTATTTGGCCTGTATATGGAGGGGGCTAGATGTATGCGTTATGGCTCCTTTTCTATCTGCCTGTGTATGCTGCTCCAGTTCCTGGTGGTCTATCAGCTGTATATGTTTGTAGAGCCAGACTGAGACATGTCCCATACCATGTTCAGGCATCATACTACACTATGAATTGGGCCAGTATCTGTAGGGGTATTGTGTGAGTGGCAAACATGTTGAGATGTTTTGATCACACAGTCCTTATACTGTACTGTTCATTTTGCTTGACTATGACTGTGCTGAAATTGGCTGTGGGTGTGCACTTTCACACTGGTGTCTTTTTTTCAGTGCTATTACATTCCTATAGTGCCTGATATATTTGAAAATACATGTGTAATTCCCCATAGTGGATTTGGGTTAGTGTTGTGTCAGTCTGACTGTAGTTTGGATGGTGCTTGGTGACATGCTTAGCAGCTGAGTGCAGTTTCCCTAATGAGATGTTATGTCCAGCTATTTGTAGGATGTACTGTTGCCTAGTCCCCATAAGTGTTGTGTATTTCTGACACATCAGTGGGATGATGTGAGAATTTAAGTCACTAATTAGTGAGAAGTAATTGAGTGTTGGACTTGTGCTATTTCGGTCAATATATGTTAGGACAGACAGGAGGGTGTTACTGGAGCAACTGTGTCAGCTTATCTACTACAGTATTTCAGATATGTGTCTATTTTCATGGCTTTCTCACCACACTTTGTCAGGCTTGGTCCAGATTCATTGCACTAAGGGGTTCTGAGCCTATCTCTTGACTCGCCGGATTGTTTCAGAATGTCAGGTTTATTGCTCATATTTCTGGTCTGTTGCACAGAGTCATTATTTTTATTTCCCTGGGAAATCACTGTGATGATCTGAGAATTTCTGTCAGTAAATGATGACATACATTTCAGTTTCAGAACTCACATCCTTCAGAACATGTATGCTGAAACAAATCATGTCACTCTGGCAACATTCGGCATTTATAAGAGTAATATTTAAAATATGTCCCTAGTTTTGGCCCATTGTCCCCCCATTTGGACAGCCTTTGACCAGATTTTTTGCACTAAGAGGTTGAGAGGTATGGTTCTGAGGTATGGCTTCACTACATATTTTTTCTTATGTATATATATATATATATATATATATATATATATATATATATATATATATATATATATATATATATATATATATATATATATATATATATATATATATACACATGTATATGTATATATTTTATACATATATCTCTATTTATATTATGTATATCTTTTTCCATATATATGCATCTCCATACATATATGCATGTGTATATGTATATACACAAAACCTGACTGATTCTACAGAATCCTTTCCCTACTATTGAATGACTCTACTGCATGATATGTTTGAAAAAGCATCAGCAATCCTTCCAACTCAAATGATGAAGTGGTACATTGCTCTGACTGTACTGTACAGGGCCCTGGGTTTGAGACTTGGCAGGGCTGATTATTTTGTTGCTAGTCAGAACAGTGGCTGATGGAAACAGAGTGATTAAAACAGTTTTGAGCAGTTTAAGCAGGTTTGCATGACGCTAAATGATGCTAAAACACGGTTTATTGTACAGATGCTTAATCTGTGTTGGCCTTACTTAGCATTGCGCAAATTTTCTTACTCATGCTTACTCCTGCTTACACCCATGCTAATTTCTTTAAAAGAAAAGAAAAAGGGGTGATAGGAAAGTGGTGAAAAAGGGTCATGCAGAAGGAAAAACACTATGAAAGATAGCTAGGGATGTGCAGGACGGGTGTGGGGAAGGTCCATAGCTGTCCATTTCTTATATAGCAACAGCTGTGCATTTGTACAGAGTTTGGAGGTGAATTTGGACACTAAAACTCCAGAGAGAAAGGTGGGGACAACAGAAATGTGTTGTCAAGCCAATTGGACCAGATTACATGTGTCCAGTGGGCATGTGTGTGAAATGGACAGCTATGTATAGGGTGACAGATGACCTTTTTTTAAGGTGAGAGTTGGATGTTGGGGAAGGATTGTAGGTATGTCTGGTGAGGTAGGTTGGGTAGGGAGACAGACAAGACAGCAGACAGGGGTGGTATATGACACATGAGGTGGGTAAACACATTTGATAGGGAGGCTGGTTGGGAATCCAAAGCCCACGGGCCCCCATATGGTCACAGTGGGACTGAGATCCCCATCCATGGGCAGTCATCACTGCACCTTCATGGCCCTAAAGGTGGCTGTGCTGGAGGCTGGACAGGAGGAGCAGCCTGCCCCTCAAGGTGCACCAGGTGGCCCTCAATCTGACAAAGCTGTTCTACAAACTTGGATTGAAAGATGCTGTGCACCAAACCCTGGACTTGACTGCGGGTGATAGCCTTCTGTCCGTGCCTGCTCCCAGGGGGGGCCTCATCCCCTGCGGTGGTTCCACCCGAAGGTGGTGCAAGATCAGCAGATGAGGGAGATCTGGGTTGAGTCCCAGACATGCTGAGGCCCAGTGCCATGGCCAGAAGAGGTGGGACAGGTGTATCTGCTGGGATCTGCCTTCCCAAATGCGCTATGGTGTTGAGGTTTTACAAAATATGTTGGTTAGTCATGAACACATTTCAAGATTAGTTATAACAGCATTCATGAGTGTTCCAATTAACCCCATAAAACAGATTTGAAACAGTTGCATAGCAAACAGAACACGTGTAAATGGAACAACAGTATGCATTGTAACAGCATGCCAGTAACATTGGCGGCACCAACAATTGTATTTCAACAAGATATGTTAACATGCAAGCAATCAAATATATTAACAATAATATAACACAAGTTCCAACACTGGGTTGGAGCACAACATACCCGTAGTATATGAGTAATAATTATTGATGCAGATGGGGGGGGGCAGAAAATCCATTAACAACTGTTTATGCTTCTATTTTCCACAACAGTACTGCTCAATACTCTATGGGTCTGCCCTTACTTTACATCTACTTATGGCCATAGCTTCTGTAGTGCAAACATACCTATTAAACTGTTAGCCTGATATGGTATGAGGCAAACTGTGACAACTCTGGGTACATGACTAGAGGGGACTCGTACATATCAGGGTTACATATCTGGCACAGGAGTGGTACGCTGAACTGCTGTTATGTGAGTGTGCTACAGGCATATGTCAACTGGTTTCCTATCTGTGTCCAAGATTATTTGCAGCAGTGATCACTAGCTGTGACAGTGTGACACTTGAGAGACATGTATCAGAAACATAGCTCTTAGAGCATGAGATCTGGACAAAGCCATACATAAGAGTGGGACAAACGCCCATAAATATGGACAATGTTTAGATATTGCTCTTACAAACTTAAAAAGTTGATAAAATTACAGGTATTACATTTTCATGGCTCTTCTGATGGATATGACATCTGACACTTGTATGTCTATCATTATTTTCTAACTTCAGTCTATAATGGTTTGCCACTGATTTGCCATGACACCACTACTTTATGTAAAACGGACCAGAAATCTGAGACAAATATCTGGACATTCATTGAATATCTGTACAGTTGAGAGGTATGATTTGGGAAGAGTGCATATTGTACGTACCTACCCTGCTGTCATTCGCAGGCATGTGGTGGGACAAGTGAATAGTTGTACACAGTTTAATAGTATACCCTTCATACAGCTACTGGCAACATTTACTTACCTGTAAAACATGTGGAAAAAATATCTGTTAACACTACCTGTCTGTTTTTACATTTATTCCTGATTCCTTGTGTGTAGATATGCACACATCTTAGTGCCACTCCCTAGATTCAAACTGTCTGAGTATGCAAATGTATCAGCTAAGCTATTTTTCATCACACTGAGCTACTGAGGAACTGCTGTTTCTTTTTTTAATGGTTTCGGCCTAATAGTCTCTTGGTTAGACAGTCTAAATTTGTAATTCTGTGATGCATGCATGACAGATAGTTATTATACTGTGCTTTACTCATTTGGATTAGTGCAACCTGAAAAGAAAAGGTTAACGCAAGGCAATGCTGGATGGAACACACTTTGAAACTTGAGATATTACTATTCAGGGTTCAGAGCTTAGTGCAGTATATAGTTCACATTTCATTTATATCTCGTTTTACAGCTACACCATCTACAGTTTCTCCTAACAGCTTGTTCTCAGATGCACCTCAGTTAATGTATGCTGTTACAGCCATATTTGCTGTGAAGAACCTGTATACATTCTATATATGTCTACAACGACATGCCAGAATAAACACGACAGTTTTTTAAAAGTCTTTATTGTACTTCAATATTTGTCAGTCATACTTTTTTATTTATTCAGTTCACACAGTAACAGCATACCTACTAGCAGTAAGCAATGTATTCCTTCTTATCTATTCTAACAAAATACTGCAAAATAGATTTGTACTCACCAGTCTGTCAGCGCAGCCTCAGCAGTCTGTCACCATGGGCTTCAATGTTCACAGCTCTCTCTGCTGCAGCTGTAGGGGACAAAAACAGACATTATGCATATCTGTCTAGCACATTCTCAGGCTAGTATTTGCTACAAACTACTTTATAGTGATACTTATACACTACTGGAGCATTCTGAGTCCATTCATCTTTGATCCACTAGTCCAAGATCGCCCCCTTCCTGCACTTTAGGTCAGCAGAGTGGTGCCATACTGCCTCACCAGTCCGGGGGATGCCAGTAACACTGGTGATGTCACATCCAAGATAGCCCCAGGCCTCCGCTTTGTATTAGGAGCCCTGGTACTGGCCCTGCAGCAGTCTCTTCTGCTCCTTCCATGGTTTTTAACAAGGAGTCCAGACCTTGACTCTGGACTCCTGAATGCTCCAGTATTGTGCCCAAAAGTGCACTCCCTCTCCAATGCCAGCTATTGTATCTGCACAGATGGACTATAACAGATTATGGCTGTATTCCCACCAGCACCATTTAAATAGTGCAATATTCCCAACCTTTGCTGTCATTGGACCATTTTGAAAATATTAAGCTCTGCTAAGTAGTGTGCAAATCTGCTAAGCTGGTTTTAACACTGTTTAAAGGGGAAGTTGTTGAGCAGTGTTTAACTGTGTGCAACTCCACTTAGCTGAGCTACCTGCTGCTTAGCATTCATGTCTTAGCAATGTTTACACTTGCTAAGCATAGCTGAGCATTGCTAACCATTGCTCACTTTTACTTCTTTAAATATATCAGAGGACTGATTTCATTTAAGTGTATATCATATACTTTACATGACATCCCTCTATGTGCTTAACTTATATTGGCAAGTAGTGTGACTATAATGTATGGGGCACTTGTGTGTACATGGGTGGTTTCACATGTTATATGCACTTACACTTACATTGTACACCAGCTATACTACCCTGGTTGAAAAACAAAATAGCTGCTACATAATTTAAGTTTACAAAAATAATTTTAACACTACCTTCCTATAGAAAAAAAGTTGCCTGTCTTAGTACTTGAACTGTGAATGCCTGCATGTAAAGCTGGGACTCTAACCACTACACTACCACAGGTTGGAAAGTTCATCTGCATATTTGTATTTATCTCCTATGGGATGTTTAAGCTATGGTAAGTATTGGCCTATAACATGCACATCCGCTTAGCTATGCTTAAACATTCCTTAGCCTAGAAAAAATATATAAATATTATTATCATATTATTATGTTATATAAGTGAGTATTGTGATGTTCTGACAAGTCATTGAGGACTGCAATCAGGGAATAATGGCATTCATTTGGCTTTTAGGCTTCTATCCTTCAGAGACTCCTGTTAATACATATCCTGTTTTCTATCAACTTTCTAAGAGTGTAAGGGCAATTCTTCAGATGTGTCTCTATTTTATTGATTTTTCCCCCCATTATTTGTGCCTTTTTCCACATGAACTGCTGTCAGGGAATATTGGCATACATTTGCTTTCAGACTTCTATCCTTTGATAATTCATGCTAATGCATGACCTGTTTTCTAGCAACTTTCTCAGTTTGTGAGGGCAATATGTATGTTGTGCCCCTTTTCAGGGATATATCCCACATTATTTGTGCATTTGCACACATGCCCTTCTTTAGCAAGTTGCGGAGGTGTTGTACAGCACTTTTACAATGCAGGGGGTGTGTCACAAAAATACATATTACTTTGTCGAACGGTAACAAGTTCGAACGTCATATTGTCGAATCCATATGTTTGAAATTTCAGAAATTTGAACGTTTCAATGGGGATTTCCATTCAGTGCAGAAAGGGAAGATTTCCCTTTACTGCACTTTAGTGCAATCTCGCAGTTGGTATATTTAAAGAGCGGGGGTGGAGGGGGTCCAGGGGGATTTACCCCCCCTACTTACAACCGTCAGGAAGGTTTTTTCTGTTTTTTATTTTTCACATTTTTGAACTTTTGAAAGTTCGAATGTATGGGTTCGACCATATGGCATTCGGATTTTGAAATTTGACAATGTAATATGAATCGGTGTCACAGAACCTGTCACACACCCGCTGCATTGCTTTCCTGATGCCGTGTGTATTTCAGTGTCCGTTGACACTGAAATAATCATTTATTTAATTTCAGTGTCCGTGGACACTGAAATACTGACATAATATTAGAGCAATTCTCTAATATTAAGCCATAACCTATTAGAAAGTGCTATAGGGCACTTTCTAAGTGCAGGAGGGCATGTTCAATATCTGTGCACTAATTGAACATGCCCCCTGCACTCATTCACGGTTCATGTCCATGTAGGTTGAACAGCAGCATGCCTTCATTAATATGCAAGGTATGCTGCTATACTATATGAACATGAACCACTCTGTGCAAGAATAGTGCTATTTTTTCACAGAGTTTATTGAATCCCAGGGTATGTCTTTCATTTTTAGCTGGTGAGAGAAAGAGAAACTATTCTCAAGTACTGTGACCAGTGTTTATGTCTTTAAGATTTACTTATTTATTTAACCTTTGTTGACAAGGTTAGTCTCACTAAGCTAGTACCCTCTTTTTAGGGGAGACTCTATATGGGATTTACATTACTACCTTCCAAAACATATTCTAAAAAAGCCTGTAAAGACACTGGACAGCAGACTATGAGAATATTTACAAAGAGATGTTTGTTTCCCAAATGGACATTTCACAGCTATATTATCAGTCTTGAAAGGGAAAGAGAATTATGAATATACTATTAGCATCTTCCTTTTCAACAAAATAAAATGTATTCTATCATTGCATAGAAACATGTTTTTCTCTCATGTCATACTGTATAAACAACTCTTGCATGTGCCTTACCAGGTTAATTTTTACAACAGTGTTATATAAATGTTTAGCTAGTAAACTTCCAAGTATTAATAGGTTAAATCAGTAACTTATATCCTTAAATTACCAGTTATCTTTAGTAACTTCCTTGCAGTAACAACATGGTGTTTTTGTCCTTCAACATCTCACCCCTTGATGCTTGAGGATTGCAGTGAGTAATCTGGAAACCTCCTTGCATCACTTATGTGGTGGCTAATCTTGGAATAGTATGTATTACATTCAAAGTCAGTTACTGGCCAAGATCTACTTGAAACTGGTCTTACAGTGCCCTCTTCACCACCAGGTCAGTAAGGCAGCTGGTGAGAGGAAAAACCCAGGAGGTAAATGGACCATCTTTGTAGGCCTCAACAGACATTTTCTCATTTGGAAAAGGGCTGTCAGTGTGCCAGTTCTTCCTCTGTCTCATCATTTGCATCACTTCTCAAAATGTGGACTTTCAGGAGACGACAGGGTGAACTTTCCCCTTCATAGTCAATGGCATGCATGAGAGGTTTTTTTGATAAAACTATCTCCTCTTGCACTCAAACTTTTTTTTTACTCCTTTATTGCATTATCACTTAAGGCATAGGCAAACATACATTAACAGAGAAGAAAACAAACCATATTAACCTTTTTCCCTTTTACATGCATTACATCACATAATTTTATTTCTTTCTAATTATCATAAATCCAATATTACATAACTTGCACAAATTCCGCCTTCCCATAAACCTCACTTCTCTTCCTGAACATTATTCTGCATGTATTGTTCCCACAAATTCCATTTATTTCTATGTAATTTTTTTCTTCCCTTTTCTACATATCTGTTCCACCATTATGTTTACCTGTTTAATCACATTTTACATAAGTCTGTCAATGGGATTCAATAAAGTCTGAGCAAGAATAGTATTGTTCTTGCACAGAGTGGTTCATGTCTGTATAGCACAGCAGCATGCCTTGCATATTCATGAAGGTGCGCTGCTGTTCTACATATACGTACACAAATCGTGAATGAGTGCAGGGGACATGTCCCAGCAGTGCTCGCACAGTTAACATTCCCCCTGCACTCAGAAAGTGCTGTTACAGCACTTTAAAAAGAAACAGCAGAGTCCGTGGACACAAATGGAAATAGTGTCCGTGGACATTGAAACGTAGGAAACAGACAGGCACACCCCTTCACAGTATTGACCAGCACAGGATGTCCAGATCGGTATGCCAGTGTACATGCTGGCATACTAAATAACTTAACACCATCATGTTCCCAAGAGGAAACAATTAAAAAGTGTCCCCAGCTGTGGCCAGAGTACCCCCATATATGATGTAGTTGTCTGGATGTCCTGCCTAAGAGGCTGAGAGGTATGTGCATACCCCTAAAGTGAGAAGAAAATTAAAATCCATTTCATTTTTTTCTCCATCCCAAGTAATGTTTAAGTGTAGCTGAGTGGGTGGGCACATCACGCAGCTGTGCATAGCATAGCTTAAATATCACAAGGAGCTAAATAGAAATATACAGCTAAAACTGCCAAGGTGAGATAGCATAGTGGTTACAGCTTCCACTTTGCATATAAGCATTCATGGTTCATACCCCAATGAAGTCTGTTCACTTTTACATGGGAAAGCAGTATTAAAATTATTTTCTTTTATTAAATGAGGTAGTAAATAATATTTGTCAACCATGGTAGTGTAGCAGGTCCAAAAGGGAGGTGTTAGTCTAGAAAAGATGTGAAACCCCCATATAAACACAAGTGCCTCATACAATATAGTCACACAAGAATATAATGTAATGAAAGCACATAGGGGGAATGTCATGGAAGGTAAACATAAAATTGTAATATGTCAGTAATGATGAATCAATCCCTCAATCCTGATACCCTATAAAATTAAATCTGAGCAATGCTAAGTAGTGGTCAGCTATGCTAAGCTGGTGTAAGCATTGCTGAAATGTACATACTAAGCAATAAGTAGTCCAGCTAAGCAGATTTGCGTACTGGTAAGCAGTGCTCAACATCTAACCATTTAAGCACTGTCAACCTTAGCTAAGTGGATTTGTGCATTGCTTAGCTTAGCTCAGCATATTCAAAATGGTCCAATGATGGCAAAAGGTGGACATCTGGCCCTATTTAAACCTCTCAGGTGGGAATACAGCCATAACCAGTTGTAGCTTATCTTTCCAGGCACTATGGCTGGCGTAGGAGAGGGCTAGCACTTTTGGGTGCAATGCTGGGGCATTCAGGAGTCCAGGGTCATGGTTGGACTCCTAGTAAAAGACCATGAGGAGACACTGCTGCAGGGCCAGTACCAGGGCTCACAATACAAATCAGCGGCCTGGGCCATCCTGCACATGATCTCACCAGTGCTACTGTCATCACTTGAACTGGTAAGCAGGTCTGGCACCATTTTGCCGACCTCAAGCATAGGAAGAGGGAGCTCTTGGACCAGTGAACCCAAGACACACGGGCACAGAATGTCCCAGAAGTGTGTATCAGTATCAGTTAGTGTTTACCAAAGTCCAGCCTGTGTATGTGATCAATAGGTATGCATACATGTTTCTTTATCTACTGTACAGCTGTAGATGAGAGGGCTGCAAACATAGACACCAATGCCAGGAGGTTGCTAAGGCTGTACCAGGAGGCTGGTGAGTACAAATCTAGCTTACAGTGTTCAGGGCAAATAAATTGAAAGGAGTAGAATGTCAACTGGCAGTAGGTTAAAATGTGCACTGTGTGTAATGAATAAATGACGTTAGCAGAGTAATAGTGATGTACATGATAGCTATCAATAAAAGTGTCAGTATCATTCAATACAACTAAAAACCCCAGACTGTTTTGTTTACTTTGCTATGTGGTGGTATGAATCTAAATGTGTACAGGTTCTGCACAGCATCTATGGCTCTGACAGCATGAATTAATTGAGGCTCATCTGACAAAGATTGTTGAGCTGTAAAACAGGAGAGCAACTATTTGAAATGTTCCATGCACCAAGACCTGATCCCTGAATAGTAATGTGTGAAGTATTATACTGTATCCCCTCCAGCAGTGCTTTGTGTTAACCATTGCTTTCCAGATTGTAAACTGTCAAAGTATTAATACACAGTACAAAAACTATCTGCCATGCATGAATGTCAAAATTACAAGGTCAAATTATTAAACCAAGAGAGTATTAGCTATAAAACAGTCAAGCAAAAGACAGCAGTTCCTCAATAGCTCATTGTGATGAAACACAACCTTGTACCTTTTTGTACAAGCAGGCACAGTTCTAATCTTGGGAGTGGTAGTAAGCTGTAACATTCAGCTAGTGTTATCAGTAAATTCCTCCATAGGTCTGCCAGGTAAGGAAATGTTTATATTAGCTGTAAGAAGGCTGTACTAATACACAGTATATAACACTTCCACTGTCCAACGCCAAGGTTGCAAATGACAGCAAGATAAGTACATACACCAAGCAGTTTCTTCCCAAAAATGTCCAAGTGTCATGCTGTCACAGATAGTGGTCACCGCTGCCACTACCCAGGGTAACAGATAGAAATCCAGGCAGAGTATGGCAGTAGCACACACAGACACACACACACACACACACACACACACACACACACACACACACACACACACACACACACACACACACACACACACACACAATGAGTGCAGGTCACCCCTGTCAGTGTCACATATGTAACCTTGAATATGTGAATATGTGTAGAAACAGTCAGGTAGTGTTAACAGATATTTTTTCCACAGGCCTGCCAGGTAAGGAAATGTATATATTAGCTTTAAGAAGGCTTTAGTAATACACCATGTACAAATATTCTGACCCCCAGGCCATAGGTAGATGTAAAGTGAGGTCATACCTGGAGATTAATGAGTAGAGTACTGATCAGTATGGTTGTGAACAATTGAAGCCTATACAGTTTTTAATTGACATCTTTCTCCCCCAACATATCTGCACCAATAATTCATACACATAATCAATGGGTATGTTTTTTTCCAACCCTACTGTTGGGACATGTGTCCTAGTGTTCTACAAATATTGACTCATTTGATTATTAATGTTCCCCATTAAAATACTATCATTGGTGGCCTGATGCTATCAATGTAACTTGCATGCCATTATAATGCCTATTGTGGTTCCATATATACATACATGTGTTCTGTTTGTATGCAACTATTTCAAATCTGTTTTATGGGGTCAATTGGAACACCCATGCATGCTGTTATAACTAATCTTGAAATGTGTTGTTCATGACTAACCAACATATTTTGTAAAACCTCAACACCATAGCACATCTGGGAAGGCAGATCCCAGTGGATCCACCTGCCCTGCCTCATCTGGCTGTGGCACTGGGTCCCAGCATGTCTGGGACCCAACCCGAGACCTCCTCATCTGCTGGTCCTGCACCACCTTCAAGTGGCGTCCCCCCCTAGGAGCGAGAGTGGACAGGAAACCATCACCCATAGCCAGGTCCAGGGTGTGGTGTGTACCACCATCCAAAAGGAGTTTGGTGGACAGCTGCACCAGATTAAGAGCCACCTAGAGCATCTTGAGGGTGAACCTGCCCCTCCTGTCCAGCCCCCAGCACACCCACCTTTGGAGCTGTGAAGGTGCAGTAGTGATGGCCCATGAGTGGGGAACTCAGTCCCACTGTATCCATTTGGGGGCTCATGGATGTCTTGTCTGTCTTGTCTGTCTTCCTACCCAACCTACCACCCAAATGTACCCACTATCCTTCCTCAACATCCCACTCTCACCTTAAAAAAAAAATAAAAAAAGGCATCTGTTCCCCTCAAAAAAATAAACAGCTGTCCATTTTGCACAAATGTCCACTGTAAACATGTAATATGGTCCAATTGGCTTGAGAACACATTACTGTTGTCCTCACCCCTCTCTCAGGGGTTTGAGTGTCCAAATTCACCTCCAAATTCTGTAGAAATTCACAACTGTTGTTGTAGAACAAATGGACAGCTATGGATCTTTCCTACACCTGTCCTGCACATCCCTAGCTACCTTTCATACTATACTTCCCTCTGTGTGCCCCTTTTTTCACCACTTTCCTATCATCCCTTTTTCTTTTAAAGAAATTAGAGAGGAAGTAAGCAGGAATAAGTGGAGCTAAGTGAAGCTAAATCTGATTAACAGTAGCTTGGCATCACTTAGCGTCACACAAACCCATGCAAACCCACTTACAACTGCTTAAAACTGCCTTAATCACTCTGTCTGCATCAGCCTCTGTTCTGCCTAGCAATCAAATAAACAGCCCTTGCAGGTCTTGAACCCAAGAACTTGTACACCATCGTCACAGCAATTTACCACTAAACCATCTGAGCTGCAGGATTTTCTCCTGTTTTTCAAACATATCACTAGGGAAGAAATATTATGGAATCACTAATGACTGGTATTTACAAATATATATACATAATAAAACATATACATATATAGATAGATATATATGTATTGAGATATATATATATATGTATATATATATATATATATATATATATATATATATATATATATATATATATATACATATAGTTTCATAGTTTCATAGTATAGTACTAGGCTATCTGCCCTGGGGAATTTGTAAGCCTAGCCATAGTGATGTGGCTTTTGCCACCCCATGAAGTGGTACAAAAATGTACAGAATAAATCTAGAATACTGTGCCTCTGTCTAGTAGTGACACAGTGAAGGTCCCCTTATATAATAGAATTAGTTTACTGTGCCCCTGTCTAGCAGTGACACAGATGTGACCCCTGGGGTAAACTCACGATCTCCCATCCACTCATCTAGATTTCTCTTGAAGAGAGTCAGTGAGAGGCTCTACCTAATACAAACTGGGATTCTGTTCCAAAGCATGGGAAGCCTCTGGGTCATGAATCTATCCCTCCAGCATGTCCTATTCATACTTGTGCCAAGGTTTAAGACTTTAGCTCTCGTGGTCCTCATGGATTTGGATTTTTTGAGGTGGAGCATGTCCA
>NC_056729.1:948058074-948065574 GCF_019279795.1 Protopterus annectens
ATGCTAGCTCCATACTGCAAGTTTTTGATTGAAAAAAACATCAGATTTCAAATGAAGTTTCCCAATACTTTAACTTTCACAGTGGATGGTACTAAATTTTCAATAAACACTAAAAAAGAAGCAAAACCTACCTTTTTGAAGCTTTTCAAAACACTGCCACCTTCAGAAGTTTGAACAAAGCACTCAGGCTTTTCTTTCAGCATTAGACAGACTGGGATTCCATAATTACAATGATCCGAGGCTTTATAACTCTTTGTTTGTTCTTTTCTTTTTACCAGGCCCTGGGAAACACTTAATTATTTCTTTATCTCGAAGTTCCAGCATGTCCACGAGGTTTTTCCGAGGATTTATGGCTTCAACGATCGTAAACAAACCACGAAGTAGCAGGAAGTCCTTTGGAGGCTGCAGGGGGACTGATTTCAATGTAGCGCATCCGGGAGGTCCGTCCGCGAACTGGTTCCCCTGTCACGAAATCGAAATGGAGAAAATAAGCTGATTAAGCAGGAAGGACTATAGGGAAGCTGTAGAAACTGTTTAATGTTAAAAATGAAGCTTCCTGGACTTATTTGGAGGGTAAATAGTTTCAGTGTGGTATGAGGAATGTACAGCTGTTCAGGTAGGAAATACTAGTGTGAATGGGCTGGTTAAAATAGAAGAGTTTTATATTGTACTGTGAATGACTATGGGAATTGTGTCTCTATTTCTCTGTTTTGTTGTTTTTTTTTTTCTCTTCCTCTCTTCTTCTCTTAGATAGTTTTTTTTTTTTTTTTTTCATTTTTAATTAGGAAAATGTATGTGTATGCTTTGGTTAATAGAGTAACATGATGGTGTTAATATAACAAATGTATGCAAAACTGTGAACTTGAAATGTTTCAAATATTACATTTAGTTTTGCCCTCTCTCTAGTATTTTAAAATGTATTCTATAAAGACACAGTCATTTAGCCATTTGCTATGTGTAGTACAGTTTTTTGTTTTCCATAACACTTTACAAGTTTTAGCAGACTGTTACCTTTGGAGGAAGACAATTAACTAAAGCAGTTAGAACAGTTAAATTAAAATAAGCTTAGAATTGTGTTGCAATGTTTAACAACTGTTTGTTTTCTCTGAGAATTAATAATTACTATTGTATATGACAAGAAGTTAAAATATATTATGGTTATTGCTGATTATTAATATACTGAAGTATTAGTTAAACTGGATTTTCATACAACAATTAGTAAATGTGTTTGATTATATAAATATGTCCAGAGCTGTAGTTAAGTAGTTAGTAGTGTTTATTACGGAATGTTTGGATTAAGCTTTGTAGATTTAGAAATAGTGGTTGTAGGTTTTTTGCATGGGGTTTTTGTGTTAGGTTGTAGAGTTAGAAATTTAGATAACCAGAGACATTCAAGAAATGTGAAAAACCTATGTACATCCTGGTCCAGAGGAATAGTGGATAAGCACTGGGTAGGGATGGGATGTCAGATTTGCTTCCAATCAATTTATGACAACTTAAAATACTGTAATCTAAGGTTGTCTCTTAACAGTAGGAATAGGAATACATTTTTGAAAAGCTTCATATGTGGACAATAGAATCTTGGAATGTTAAAGGACTCCAGAACATGCGAAAGAGGAAGCTATTTTTACACTTGTTTTTCCAATCAAAAGCAGACTTTATTTCACTACAAGAAACTCATTTGACTAATGATCAGTGGGATACGTTGAAGGATAAGAAATGGATTAGGGAGATAGTGGCGGCAGAAGGGACAATGAACAGTGCAGGGGTGGCAATTATAATTAAAAACCGATACCAAGAAAAAATCTTAGATGTCAAGGTAGATAAAGAGGGACGGTGGTGTTTAGTGATTCTGGTATCCAAGTTCTATGATAAACCCATAGTACTTATGAATATATACGCCCCTTCCACTAACCAGCACCATTTTATAACTTCACTTTACTCCATTTTACAACAATATAATAACTGTTATATATTAATGGGAGGTGATTGGAACTCATATCAAGATCCCAAGTTAGATAAACTCGGTTCATCTAAAGCTTTTAATAAACAGGCAATGTTAGCATTGAAAGAATTTAAAACCGATTTTAAACTATATGACCCATTTAAACATACACATACACATATGAAAGCAGAGAATTTTACTTTTTACTCAAGCTGCCATAAAATGTGGTCAAGAATTGATTTTTTTTTGATCTCAGAAGTATTGATTGCGGCTGACCCATGTGTTTCCACCCAAGTGCGACAACTATCAGAGAACAAGAATTTAAAACCGATTTTAAACTATATGACCCATTTAAACATACACATACACATATGAAAGCAGAGAATTTTACTTTTTACTCAAGCTGCCATAAAATGTGGTCAAGAATTGATTTTTTTTTTATCTCAGAAGTATTGATTGCGGCTGACCCATGTGTTTCCACCCAAGTGTGACAACTATCAGACCACTCAAAGATTACATTAACACTAAACAATAATAATATGAGTAATAGGAGACTTCGAGGATACAATTGGTCTTTAAATCCATATTTACTAAGGAAAGATGACATATTGAAAGAAGTTAAAGAGACACTTAAACAGTTACTCCATAACCTCCTCAAAAACAGACACCCTGTTGATATAGAATGGGCTACAACTAAAGCCCAAATAAGAGGGATTTTCCTTCAGAAAGCTACATACTATAAAAAATACAAAATAAGGAACTACAAGAATTAGAAACCAAAATTAAGGTACTATATCAGGAGTTAATGAGGAACTACAATAAACAAACAGAAACAGACTTATTAAAGTGTCAAAAAGAATTGTTTTTATTACATAATAGTAAACTATCATTCTATGAACAGAGAAATTTAGTAAAATACGCAAATCATATTCAGACTCCCTCAAAAGAACTAGCACGCATTATTAACCAAACGAAATCAACACTATTAATACCAGAAATATATTATAACAATAGAACATATACTAATAAGGCAGATATTATGAATACTTTTGAAACAATATTTGATCAGGTATATGGTGATCAGCATATATTTTTATCAGATAAAGTTAGGAAAGATTTCTTACAGAAGATCACATTCCCGAGTATTGATAATGAGTCTCATAGGGATTTAATTAAACCAATTTCAGTGGAGGAGGTAACAGAAATAATTAAGAAGCTGAAACCACATAAAGCCCCAGGGCCGGATGGATTGACCTCTGAATTCTGCAAAACTTTTAGTGAGATTTTGAGTAAAATACTTTCACAGACATTTAATTATATAATTCAAAATAAAATTAATGATCCCCACTTTAATGCTTCAAAGACAATTTTGATACCGAAAGATAAAAGTGATTCTAAAAACCCAGATAATTACAGACCCATTTCGCTCTTGAACATAGACATGAAAATTATGACATCTATCCTGGCAAATAGACTGAAAAGGGTCACAAATCTAATAGTATCAGAGGAACAGGCGGGGTTCATGGATGGGAGACAGACCACTGATAATACATTAACGCTTCACACATTAATTTCCTATGCCAAGTACAAAAATCTCAATATTTATGCACTTATAATTGACGCACAGAAAGCATTTGACAGAGTTAACCTAGTATATCTATTTGATATGTTATCATACTTCAATATACCTCAGGATTTTATCTTAACATTAAGGAAAATATATAACAACGCATATACAAATGTATTTATCAATCAAGAATGCTGTAAAAGAATACAAATTAAAAATGGTACCCGACAAGGATGCCCATTATCTCCTATTTTATTTAATCTTTATCTGGAACCATTATTTTTACATCTTAAACAAAATGTTTTTTACAATCCCCCAATATTATATGGTATGAAGATAAATATGGCTGCTTTTGCAGATGATTTAAATATATACTGTACCACACCTGTATCAGATACTGAGAAAATATTAAAAGCAGTAGAAGACTTTGAGAAAATCTCTAACTATAAACTTAATTTTAAGAAATCCAAAATATTCCCCTAAAGACACCTACACCCTTTTCATTGCTACCATTGATAGGACAAGTAATGACAGAAGAGAGAACAAAATATCTGGGTATTATATTTTCAACTGATAATAGAGATTTTTTTATAAATAATGTTAAATCAACTTGGGATCAGATAACATTAGATTTGAAAAGATGGAGTAAACTGCAATTACCAATGATGGCAAGAACTGCAATTATCAAAATGAATGTTCTTCCAAGAATATTATATATACTTAGAGCCACACAACTTAGAATCACGAGGACATTTTTTAAACAGCTTCATATAGGACTAGGGAGATTTCTTTGGGAGCCTAGGAAAACGAGGATAACATATGAGAAACTGAAGGCTCCAAAGAATAGGGGAGGTCTAGATTTACCGGATTTTGAAACATTACTTGATAATTAATGCTAACAGAATTTTAAGGGCGATTCACTTTGATAAGGATAGTCTGAAATGGGCACCCAAATGGTTGGTCTTAACATATAGACATGTAAATAGAGTGGGAATTAACTGTAAAGCTCTACCTTTTTTGAATAGAGGAACACTCAGTAAATTTGACTTAATGGAACACATAAAATGCTATATAACTTCAATTCAAAATCTTTTTACCTCATTAAACTTATTAAAGTATATGATGGTATTTCAACCACTTCACAAGAACCCAAATTTATTATTAGGGAATAAATTGATAGACTTACAGAAATTCCCTCTAATAAAAGATTTAATTATGTTGGATTTCTACCCCTTCCTTGGGATATCAGTTTACGATATTTTAAAAGAGAAAAGTCTCCCTATTTCCTATCTAATTATTATGAGACAATTAAAAGATCTGGCTACAAATTACTTTAATAACTTTGAATTTAAAGAAGAGGAATTAAATATATGTCGTAATCTTTGGGAAGCTCTAATACAAGACAAAAAATATATAACTTCCTCATATAAACTGATAAAAGAGATGAAGTATAATAAACATATTCTTTTATCGAATTACTGGAGGGAAAAATTAACATTAGTTGACGATAATAAGATCTTGAAAGCATTTAAACTAACATTAAAGTCTGTATCACTACAAAAATTATTATTTACACAATTGATGATATTCAATAATGCCTACTATACCCGTCTTACTCTTCATAAATTTGACTCAAAGAACTCACCTAACTGTCCATACTGCATAGACCAGACAGCTGACCTGCTTCACATGTTTTGGAGTTGCAAATGCATTTTTAAACTTTGGAATTCATTAAAACTTCAATTACAGAAAATGGGCTACCAACAATCAACACTCTCTTGGGAATTCATGATCCTACATATTCCCCCAGAAAATTTAGATAAATCAAAAAGGATCATAATCATGAATATTTGTCTATTAATGAAACTATACATAGCTTCAAACTGGTTGAACCCGACCCAGACATCTTGGGAAAATTTTAAAACATTAGCTATAAGACAAATATTAGCGCACAAACTGTTACTTAATGACCACAAGAAAAACATAAATAATATTAAAATATGGGAGCAAATCTTTAATAGTGTGTTGGCCTAGAAGTTCTTATCCACTGTTACTTAGGATATATACTTATAAGACAGACTCAATCTTAGATTAGTTATTGATTGTAATAATACTACAAACTGATGGTATTTTCATGTTGTATTTCCTTGTAATAATTTGTTTTAATATATAATGTTTGTATAACTTTTGGAAGCAATCATGTAAATATTGTATATATATATATATATATAGTAGTGTGTAGTTATGTAATTGGAAAATAATAAAGATGGATTATTGATAAAAAAAAGAACCACTACCTATTTAGTTATTGCTACTAAACTGTTATGCATTTATTGCATGCACCATGGAGCTTGTAGGGTACAGTGTATTTCATGGTTCCTCTAAGGTGAACAACATCACCAGGCCTTGTAAAGTATGGCAATAAAATATGTACTGGGTGGGAACGGACTCAAAATACTCTAACCTAGATAAATATACACAATGACAAACACAGATACAGTCATACATTTGCCAGAACTGAGGTTAGCAGCCCTGCCTATCTTGTCAGTCAGTCCATACTGTTACATAGTTCCTACACACAGCACATCCTTTATTGGGATAGTGTCAACAGATACCTCTACAGTTGATGGAGACAGCGGGCCTCGTATAGTGGACCTTGGGACATGCACTGAGAGTACCATGGTCTAAAAATGTAAAACCCACCCTCATTGGGTGTAATACTCACTCAAACACAGGATACCATTGACACATACTTGCCAAGACTGAGATTAGAACTCCTACCTATCTAGTTATTGGTACTACAGTGATATACATTTATCACAGATGCCACAGACCTTGTAGGGTGAAGAAGGTTTCGTGGCTCTTCTAAGATGAACAACATCACCAGCCCTTGTAAATTATGGCAATGTGCAGTGTACTGGGAGAGTGTGGCCTCAAAATGTTGTCTCCTACAAATATACACACATACAAACACTTGCACACACATACCCATACACACACATACTCACATTTGCCAGGACTCAGATTGGAACCCCTACATATGTAGCTATCGATATTATCGTGTTATGCAGTTACCGCAAACACCAAGGAGCCTGTAGGGTGAAGAGTGTCCCAAGGTACCTTTAAAGTGTATAACATCACCAGCCCTTGCAAAGTATGGCAATGCAGGGTGTAGTGGGTGAGAAGGGCATCAAAGTACTTTCATCTACAACTTTACATGCTCATAAAAACTTTTATACACAGTCATGCACACACACATTTGCCAGTACTGAGATTCATAGGTTCATGTGTTCACAGGTGTGTATCAGGCTAATGATCATGGAGCCATTACAAACCTAGCCCATGGGAGTACCCTGGCATCCTGCCACCTGACATTTGTTCACAGTGCGTCTATTGACTATTGTCATTTGAATGATCCCAATAGTGACAGTTAAATTCCATATCCACTCATCCAGATTTCTTTTGAAGATGGCCAGTGAGGTGCTCTGATTGACATGTATGTGACATTTATTCCATAACGTGGCCAGTCTCTGGGTTATGGACCTGTCCCCCAGCATGTTCTGTTGATTGTGGTAATGAAGTTGTAGTCTCTGTGGCATGTGGTGCAGACAAATTGGTATTTCACTAGATGTGGCATTCTTAACAGGGCTGGGCAGGCATGGCTTTGTCAGTCAAGCAGAGATCACATGTAAGTAGCCAAGATGTGACCGAAAATACTTGGAGGTATTGGACTCTGTTTAGATAGTACAGTTGTTTAAGGCCTAGGGTCCTATTTTTGAGGTACATTTGCAGCCTCCCCAGTTGTTGCAGGTCTCCAGTGAGGCACATGGCAGATAGCCCATTGTACTTGATATTTGGCCTAATGAGAGGAGAGCAGAGGGAGACATTAACCTCTTCCTTCCTGGATGATACACCCTTAGTTATATGTGCCACATAGAAGGACTTTCTGTCCACAGTGGCAATGTGGTGGTCATAGGAGAGGTCACTG
>NC_056729.1:948070574-948103565 GCF_019279795.1 Protopterus annectens
GCACAAGACCTGGCAGTTGATGGAGGGGAAGCCCTTGCAGTTTATGTAGACCCTACCCTGTTCACCAGGTGGTGCTTTGATGTGGATGTGTGTGCAGTCTATCGCACCCAGTACCTCCAGGTATTCTGCTACACGGTGGAAGAGACGCATATTCCTGGTCATCTACTCACGGGTTTTAGGGAAGTAGATGTGGTCACCAGCATGTGGTAGCATGTCATCCGGGAACTGGTGGAGCACCCTGGATGCAGATGCCTGTGAGACCCCCATGATGCCCCAGTAGGTCTTTGGAAAGTACTTGTAGATAGTATTCTTAAGGCTGCACATACCTTAGTGTCCACTGGGATGGGTTCCCTTCTGTTGGCTCTAGGTCTGAGTTGAGGCAGGCACAGCTCGATGATTTGCTGAAGGATGTTTCTGTCTACCCTGTAGCACTCTACTATCTCCAGATCATGTAGCCCCTGATAGGTAACCCTGGGTCTGAACACTCTTCTTCTCCTCCTGAGTCTGGGGCGGTTGTTAGCATTATCCTCCTCACCATCCTCAACCTCTAGCACATACTGGTGTATCAAAGCTACAGCAGCCAACAAAATTTTTGTTGTTTTTTTCAGTTAAAAATCCCCCCATGTGTGTACACCTATGGTGTAGAGTTTGTGGGAAAAAAACAGACTGAAATGTGTTTGCTTAGTTTATAGTGGTGTGCTGCTGATGCTGCCTGTGTGATTGGCTGAGTATGATACATTCCAGCTGCTTGCTATTTTATTTGTACTTGACTGCTTTTATTCTGCTATTTCCCTTTTTTCCTTTCTAATTTCCTCTACTTTTAAGCCCAAGGTGTGCAGTGGAAACCCAGTGCCCATATGTAAGCAGTCCTGCTATTTCCATTTTTTTTTAGATCGGGTGCACGCTATGCAAACCCATTTAGCTAATGTAAACAGTAAGAAATGGCCCTCGGTTCGTGGAATAAGACAATATAGCCTCAGACACACCCACTTGCTTAGCTGTGCTTAGCTAAGCTTATCTCTGCACCTTAGGGCTCCAGTGTGCTTACAACATGCCTTACACACTCCCTTTTCATGTCTGATGCTCCTCCTTGTTACCACCATTGTGCTAGGGCACCTACACAGTTTGGTACAGTTTGGAACTTAGAAGATTTCTGTGATTTAGTAAATTTCCCCTCATTTGCATACGCCACTGCCTTAATCCATAGTTACTGCACTTACACAGAGCCTTTCCCCTTGACAACCACTGTTCCTTGGTATTGTTTTGATTCTGCATGCCATAGACTATAATGGCAAAATGCAGATTTCCCTTAAAATTGAGTTTTCACCTTTTTTTTTATTTTTTATTTTCCTCCCGATCCCATTTGCGTGCTGCTGCCCTATGCTTAAATGGCCGAGATTGACCAAATAAAGTTTGATTTTTATAAAAAAGAAATAGTTTTCTATGCCAATGGCCATATATTTGGCCATTGGCATGCCTAACCACTGTAATACATGCTTTTCTGAGAGCTGTCATGCCTCCATTTTGTTATTTGCAGAAATGTATTTGTTTAGTAACCAAATACATTTCTGCAAATAACACTGTTCCTGCATGGATACCTGGCTGTTTGATGACTCGCTAATTCATCTCATTTGCATGGTTTTCACCAGCAAATGAGGTAATTAGCATTCTGTAGCCATATCCATGCAGGAACAGTGTAGGCATGCTCGTGCATGTCAGATCAGCTGTTTTCTGGATCACTCGGCGGCCATATTCCATGCATCATTTATTGAATCCTGGGGCATGTCTTATCAGTAAAAGAAACACAACAGATAACTGTATGAGGCTTTGTGTAAAAGTATTTTGTGAAATAAATCTCTGGGGCATTGTAATACTCTTGAAATGATTCTTCTGCTAAAGTAATTTATCATCATTTTAAAAAGCATTTCAAATACCTGCATGATACAAATAAACTGGGCAAGAAAAGCTTTTAAGTCAATAACATCTCAAAGTAATTGCACTTTGTGAACAAACTGTATGCAACACATAGAAATCAACACATAGAAATCTCCCCAAAATGGCAGTACCTTGCTAGGCAGCTCTTTACAGTGCAAAAAACACTCTGCAATGGTGGCACCTTGTGAGCAGACACACCCAGCACAAGAAACTTTTTTGAAATGAATGTACTTTAACTGTACTTCACAAAACAGTTGCACTTTGCACTCAAGAAACTCTTTGAAATACATACACAGTAATAAGCACACACTGTAAGCACTTTTACACACTTTAAGATACTTCAAATAACTTTAGTTATGCCCTTGATACAGTACAAAGTTGTAGTTATGCCACAACACAGCACTTTGCCAAAACATGCAGTAGTCTTAGTTTATTTTATACTTAATGTGCCCTTTTTTTGCTCTTATTATATTCATTTTGCTCGTGTAATCTCTTTTCATGCCCATTGTACCTTTCTTGTGCTCGTTTTAATCTAAGCATGCTTTTCTGTTAATCATTTCATCAACTACTTTTGTTTTAAACATTTCACTTGGTTAATAAACCTTTGGTCCATTTTACTTGTTTAATAATGTAGTTTGTGCCCCTGTAATGCCCCGTTTTATCTTTCTTACAAAATTAATAGCTTATGCAGTTTCTCATTACCTCTGATTCTTTTCTGACTCTTTTTGTGCTCGTTTCTTTTTATTTTACCTTCACTGTCATCTCTGCACCTTATGGCTCTGAATATTATTCTCTGCAATCCCGGTTCTGACACCATGTCATTCTCCTACTTTGAACACAATAGAAGAGTCTACATGGGTTATGTTCAAGCAGCTTTATTTTATGCAAACACATCTTAATAGAAGTTTACTGACTTAAACTTAAGTAACATATACAAACTAACTACTGTGATCATGCATGCTGTCTCTTTGGCTGCTCTCTCAAATTGGCACTAGGAATAGCATGTGTGCATCATTTATACAGGCACGCCCAGTCTTTGATATGCTTCTTAAAGACACAGCACACATTACATTGCACTCTGATCTACACCCACCTTTTAAAATGCCATTAAACAAAACTTTCAAAATCTTTATTACTTTCTTCCCGTACAGCTTCCAAACTTCCACAGGAATATTACCTTCTCTTGCAGACTCTCCTGCACATTGATTATGTGTCACCATTTTATCTCATCTCCTATCTTAACTGTTAATTTTTTTAAACAGGTAACATCTTTATTAAATTATCATTTATTACTTAGGAAATCATACATGTATATAAACAGAAAAAAAACATATTGACATAATTTTAGTTGCAAAATTATACATCACAAACCATATTGACATAATTGCAGTTGTAAATATTATACATCACTTATAATCTTACTAAATCTATCCTGTCCCTGTTGGTCAAACATTACATAGCTCATTCAAATCCTGCCTTCTTTTAAACCTCATTCCTCCTCTGCAAGTATTGTTCCCACAGTTCCCATTTTTCTTATGCAATTTCATCCTACCCTTTTCTAAAACTCCCATTTCCACTTGTTTTATCTCTGTTACTATATTCACTACTTCTAGTAAAACTGGTTTAGACTTTGATTTGCATTTTCTAATAATTGCTTTTTTTGCAAGCCACCCTAATTAAACTCAGCAAGGCCTTACTATCTCTAGGCAAGTCTGATCCTGTATCATAACATAAAAAAAATAATTTCCTTAGTTACACCAATTTGCTCACCCAGTATCACTGACAGAGCAGTGTGAAGAGAATCTTTAAAGTCTGCCAACTCATTATACTCCCAGAAAATATGTCTCCACTGACCTCTTTCTTCCCCGATGCACCTCCAGCAATTGCTGTCTACCTAGGGAAAAATTGTTTGAAGTCTACATGGGGTATAAAAATACCATACCAATGTAAACACTTACAAGCAAATATTCTAAATCTTCTAGACTTTGTTGCATATTTTGGAGACATATATATATATATATATATATATATATATATATATATATATATATATATATATCCCCATTGTTTTTCTGTGAATTGCTTATCCAGTCTCTTTTCCAAATCCTTTCTGCATTTTCTGATTGATTCTTATAGTTATCTTGCAGTATTTTGTATGCTGTACTAATTTTTCCTTTTTTGACAGCAGCTTCTATTCTAGATTCTACTAAAACTCTGCCAGTGCTGAACTTTCACTTAGGCTTCCCTATTTCTTTCTTTTTACCTATATATTGATATCAGTCCTTGATAGGGAAGGCAATCTACATCCTGCAGTCCAAATAAATACTTGGCCTCTTCCCATTCTATTACCTTTCCCTTTGTAATTATTTGTTCCCAATACCTTTCTTTTACCAGTTTTCTCTAATAAATTCCAGTCCCTCTTGCTTATTATCTGTAGCCCTAATTGCAGTCTTCCCTACTGGCAGAATGTCCTTTCTCCATTCCCATGTTGGCTTGGTTCTTAGAATACCTTCTGCTAATTTATGAATATAATAATCTGTATGGTTATTGTTGTTCTCCATAAGGATCTGCATCCAAAATCACAGTCTCTCCTTGTTTCTTGAGCGTCACGCCTGTTTCATCATCATCATCATCATCATCATCCCTTTCTACTCTGAATTATAGGTTTCTGCTTGTGCTATGTATAGGAGCATTAATTGTGAGGCTCTGAAATACCCCTTCAAATTGGGTAATTCCAAACCGTTTTGTTCATTTGGAAGAATCAGCTTATTCCACTTGACTCTTGCCATCTTCCCCTCTCAGATAAAATCATTCAGCTGTTTATTAATTACTATCCACAATTTCTCCTCTGGTTAGTAAAATATGCCTGAACTGTGTATAAAACTAGAGGGAGTAAAACAATTTGAACTGCTTGTATCTTGCTATCCATATCCATATAACAGAACTTCTAATTTTTCAGTTTTTTATTATCTTTTGTTTAGTCTCTTCCCACATATCCTTAGCTGCCACACCAGAATCCCTTTTAATTCATACTCCTAAGTATTTCATTTTGTCATGTCCACAAAAATATGGATATTTCTGAACCAATTTGTGTATGGGTGCATAATGTACAGCTATTGCCCTTGTTTTAGCTTCATTAATTTTGTATTCCAAAAAGATTTGAAACTAATTCACAATGTTCCACAACACTGAAATGTCCTTTTTTGGTTTTATCAGGTATAAAACAATATCACCTGCAAATAGAGCCATCTTTTCTTGACTACCTTACCTTTTATACCCCTGAATGTCTGAGTCTCTTATTCTCTTTGCCAAAGGTTCTAAATATAGTGCAAATAACAAAGGGGAAAGAGGACACCCCAAACTGGTTTCTCTGCCCAAACAGAATTTATCAGGGAGGAACCTACGCACTTTAATTTTTTACCTCCAATCCCTCATATATCATCCTAATCAGCCTTATAATTTTATCAGGGAATGCAAATCCTTCCATTGCCCTGTTCATAAACTCCCAGCTTACTCTGTCAAATGCTTTCTCTGTACCAAGACCCAGCAACAACAGTGGTATTTTCTTACATTCAGCTTCCCTCTGGATCATCAATGTTTTGTTAATGTAGTCAAATGTTTGCCTCCCCTGCACAAAACCACAGTTATTCATGTCTATCAATTTTGTCATCACCTTTGCCATTCTTTTAACCATTGAAGACATAAACACTTTATAATCTTGATTTAGAACTGAAATGGGCTTGTATGAAGCTGTATCTGATTGGTCTTTACCCTCTTTAGGTATAACAAAACTCACCTCGTTCTTCCAGGAAGTTGGTGCTTCTCCTCTTCTTAAAATACTGTTGAAAAAAACCTTCCAGATCTTTATCAGTTTTCCCCTCCTAGCTTCCAAACTTTCACAGGAATAACATCTATTCCTGGGGACTTTCCTGTTGATTGATTATACATCACCATTCTTATCTCATCTCATCCTATCTTAACTGTTAATTGTTGAACCTCATATACCTCTAACCTTGGCATACTTAAATCTTCCATAGATACTTTCATTTGTACTTTTATTTGATTTCCAATTTTCTGCTTTATACAATTTTCATAAAATTTCCAAAATATCTCTAATACCTCTACAGGATCTCTGGTTATTTTTTTTTATTATAGGCTCCCTAAGTTTGGAAACAACCCTTTCTACATTGTGTTGCCTAAGCTGTTGTGCTAAGAGTTTTGTGCTCTGGAGGTTTTATCAAAACAGTTGCTTAACAGTAAACTTTCAAACTCATGCATAATATCCAGATACTCCTTGTTTTCTTTTAGCACTCCACAGTTGCATCTCTTTTTGTTCATAGGTTCATAGGTGTTTACTAGGCTAATGACCACAAGGGCCTTTTTAAGCCTAGCCATGCATCCCAAATCTCTGACAAGTTCTGATACCCTTGATAAGTGTAAGCATGGGCCTGGGAGATGAATCATTTACAGGTTACCTGTGTCCATTACAGACACAGGTGCCAAACCAGGGATGAATTTCCAGTTTCCCATAACATTGTCCAAGTTGCACTTGAATTGGCTTAGGGAGAAACTCTGCTTCACATGGATGGCAGGCCTCTTCCATAGATGAGGTAGTATCTGGGATGCACACCTATCTCACCAGCAGGTCCTGTTTATATCACAGGCAAGGTTTAAGTTTTTAGAAGAGGTAATTCTGGTGCTGTTTGTTTTGTGGGTATGCAGGAGGTCCATTAGAATGGGGTCTGACAATGAATGCCCTGTATGCCAGGCATAGATTTCCCCTCAAAAGCCTGTAGGAGACAGAATACAGGGATAGGGCCTTGAGGCGGTCTTCATAGGAAATTTTACTTATGCTCTGTATTCTTTTAGTGAGGAACCTCTGTGGATGTTCCAATTGTTGGATATGCCTGGTTACGTACACACCAAAGGAGGCATTATACTCAATGACAGGTCTAATGAATGCCAAATACAGTGGATTGAGGACTTCCTTGGACTTAGGTACCATAACTTTGTTTATAAGTTGCATAACATAGAATGATTTCCTCACCACTGTAGACACATAATGGTCAAAGGCTAGATTACTATCTATGTGTGTCCCTAAGTCCCTGACTACTGGATCAACACTAAGGGGTGTGTTGTCAATATGATAGTTACCAGGGATGGATGACTTCCCAAAGGATAATTTTATGCATTTCTTGGCATTTTGTTTTAGTCCATACCTCTCTGACACTAGTTGTTTGTCTCTATCGGCCCCTCCTGGAGAACATTTGTGTCACTGTGGGATTCAATGACAGCTCCTAATTTACAATCATCTGCAAATTTAGTCAACCAGAGACCACTGACATTGGTCTTGACTTCTGAGAAATTAATGACAAAAAGGAGTGGTCCAAGGACTGATCCCTGAGGGACTCCACTTGTGACCGGCTATCCACCGGGTGACATATGGGTTTGTACCTAACCTCTTGAGTTTGTCAACAATGCCTAACTGTGGTATTGTGTCAAATGCATTGGCCAAGTCAAGGTAGGCAGTGCAAATGATTTTGCCCTCATCCATTGCTTTGGTGACCTTCTCAAAGAAGTCCACCAAGTTGAGTAGGCATGATTTGCCCTTGACAAAACCAAACTGCCTTCGTCCAGTGTCTGGAGGTTTGCTATATCTCTATTGATCATCTCCATTATAATTCTTTCCATGGCTTTCCATATAAAACTAGTGAGACTTATGGGTCTGTAGTTTCCAGGGTCTGTAGATGGCCCACCTTTGTGCAGAGGGATGATGGTTGCCTTTCTGCATTCATGAGGCATGAAGCCTATTTGGAGGCTACAGTTAAATAGCAATTCCAGAGGCCCTGATAGATCATGTTTTATGCTATTTAGAAGGCATCCTGGCTTATTGCCTGGGCCCACTGATGCAGTGTTCTTGGTCTTAGAGAGAGCATTAAGGACCTGTTCCCTAGTGATAGTAGGGGGAGCTATATTTGATGATGTTTCCTGAGGGAAGGTTGAGGGGGAGAGAGGTGTAAAGTTGAAACTGAATTTATCAGCCAGGAGGTTTGCTATATCTTCTGGCTCAGTGTAGGTGGCTCTATTTACAGTGAGCTCTGCACACCATTTTGTATTGCCTTTGAAGTTGCGGACATAGCTAAATAATGCTTTGTGGTTGTCCTTGGCCTGTAGTCAGATTTACCTCAAATTTGGAATTGGTAGTCTTTACTGTTCCTCTGAGTTGTTTAGCTTGCTGAGACCGCATTTTATTTTGCTGGGTGCTGCACCTCCTAATTTTTGCCATGATTTTCTTCCTCCTGTTATACAGCCTATTTATTTTGTGATTCCAGGGTGGCTTGTTTTTTGAGTTAGTTCTGTACTTCTTCCTGGTGGGTACAGCTGCCTCTATGCAGCTATTAACATGCTTGTACAGGGTTTCTGTAAACAGTTCTGCATAGGCAGCAGTGTTTTTGGGGTTTATGGGGGGGGGGGGCTTGAAATTTTGCCAGGTTCTCACTTAATAGCAGGAGGTTAGCCTTAGAATACTTCTGGAATATTCCAGGTTTAGCTAGGAGTCCAGGTTTTATTTTTACTTCAAAGGTGACCATTTTGTGGTCTGACCTTACCAGGGAAGTCATTACAGTAGGGGGTGTACAGCAGTCTCTCATATTAGTGAGGACCAGATGCTGATCCAGATTAACAGCACAGTGGTGCAGCGGTAGCATTGTCACCTCACAGCAAGAGGTTCTCCAGTTTGATTCTTGACTGGGGTGCCTTCTGTGTGGCATCTGCATGTCCTCCCTGCATTCATGTGGGTTTCCTCTGGGTGCTCCGGTTTCCTCCCATGTTATAAAGAGATGCATCTGGAGCCTTTCTCCCCAGGCCTCTGCTGAAAATTGGCTTTGTTCCAAGTCAGACTTTCCCGGTTAACAAATGTTAAATAAAATAAATAAGATCCAGTATGGCTGCACTCCTGGATGGTGTATTGACTTTCTGGTCCAGGGAGTTTGTGTTTACAAAATCCAGGAATTTCTGCATGTACATTTGGTGTCATATAGGATTCTCAGTTAATAGTGGGGTAATTAAAGTCACCCATGAATATGGTATTGGGTTGGATGGTTAGTTTTTCTAATAAGTTTAAATACATGGTATGGGTTTCCGGGGTCATAGAGGGAGACTTATAACTTTCAAGGAAGTGGTATTAGATTTTACCTATGGTGATTTGAACATGGAGCAGCTCAATTGCATTGTCCTGTCTGACCAGCCTTGAAGTATATTTATTTTTTGATGTAAATAGAGACACCTTCACCTTTAGTCCCTGCCTGTAAAGTAGCTGGCCTAAATGTGTGGAAGGCATAACCTTGCACTGTTGGTGTGCTCTCAATGGCTTTAAACCATGTCTCAGTAACTGCACAACCATCAGCATTCTCTAGGGTGAAGAGAGCTTCTAAGGAGTAGAGTTTTTTGTTTAGATTCCTAGCATTGAGTAGTAATAGCTTTAGATTTTCTTGGTTTTGAATTGCTACATAGGAAGTACTTTCAGTTTGGTATTACCTAAAAAGGCAGTATGGGGAAAAAACATTTTAGCTAATATTCAAAAGCTTAGAGGGGAGAGGTGATGACTATCCATGGCAAAGCAAATTGGTCTGTTAACCATCTCCTTCCATGCTGACATGTATTGCACCCCCTTAGAATGACACCAGAAACTAAACCAATTATTAAAGTCAATCGCCTTTTGTCTGTATTGTGGTATCATCTTTGGAGAAGGTAAAATGCTGCTCAGTGCTAGGCTCATACCAGCCTGTGACACATATTCCAAGAGCTCCATGTCTCTCTTCATATAGTCTAGGGAGGTGCATCTCAGGTCATTTACTCCCACATGGGCTATGACTGAGTCATGTTGGTAATTGTGGTCCAATGACCTGAGTGCATGCATAATATGGTGGATCCTAGCCCCTGATAAACAACTGACCGTAACTTTCTCCTTACTCATCCTGGTGAGAGGGACATCAGTGTGTCTCATGATGGAGTCTCTAATGACTAGAATGTTGGACTGTGTGGTGGCTTGCCTTATGGGCTCAGAGGTAGAGGGTCCATGAGATGTAGCTCTACTGTATGTGTTGATGTGTATGTTGTTTTCAAAGAGCGCATTTGGGGCAGCTGAGGGTATTTGTTATGTGTACTTCATCTAGGAGGTCTTTATGGTTTAGAAAGGTTACATGTAAGTGCCTTAGCATATGTTCTGCAAGATTCCCCTTATTCTGCAATACTTTAACCTTTATCAGCCCCTTTAAATAATTCTTATTTCTTAACCATATCTATTTTTCTTTTACTTCTTTCCTGTTTTTAAAGGGACATTCTCTTGTTACCAAAATTGCATTTCTGCCTCAGACTGAAGCTGAAACACTGCCACCCACTTAGCAAATCACCTCCCTGTTTGTGACATACATGTTAACTCTCATACTTTAAAATGCAAATAGAGCCATCTTTTCTTGACTACCTTACCTTTATACCCTGAATGTCTGAGTCTCTTATTCTCTTTGCCAAAGGTTCTAAATATAGTGCAAATAACAAAGGGGAAAGAGGACACCCCAAACTGGTTTCTCTGCCCAAACAGAATTTATCAGGGAGGAACCTACGCACTTTAATTTTTTACCTCCAATCCCTCATATATCATCCTAATCAGCCTTATAATTTTATCAGGGAATGCAAATCCTTCCATTGCCCTGTTCATAAACTCCCAGCTTACTCTGTCAAATGCTTTCTCTGTACCAAGACCCAGCAACAACAGTGGTATTTTCTTACATTCAGCTTCCCTCTGGATCATCAATGTTTTGTTAATGTAGTCAAATGTTTGCCTCCCCTGCACAAAACCACAGTTATTCATGTCTATCAATTTTGTCATCACCTTTGCCATTCTTTTTAACCATTGAAGACATAAACACTTTATAATCTTGATTTAGAACTGAAATGGGCTTGTATGAAGCTGTATCTGATTGGTCTTTACCCTCTTTAGGTATAACAAAACTCACCTCGTTCTTCCAGGAAGTTGGTGCTTCTCCTCTTCTTAAAATACTGTTGAAAAAAACCTTCCAGATCTTTATCAGTTTTCCCCTCCTAGCTTCCAAACTTTCACAGGAATAACATCTATTCCTGGGGACTTTCCTGTTGATTGATTATACATCACCATTCTTATCTCATCTCATCCTATCTTAACTGTTAATTGTTGAACCTCATATACCTCTAACCTTGGCATACTTAAATCTTCCATAGATACTTTCATTTGTACTTTTATTTGATTTCCAATTTTCTCTGCTTTATACAATTTTCATAAAATTTCCAAAATATCTCTAATACCTCTACAGGATCTCTGGTTATTTTTTTTTATTATAGGCTCCCTAAGTTTGGAAACAACCCTTTCTACATTGTGTTGCCTAAGCTGTTGTGCTAAGAGTTTTTGTGCTCTGGAGGTTTTATCAAAAACAGTTGCTTAACAGTAAACTTTCCAAACTCATGCATAATATCCAGATACTCCCTTGTTTTCTCTTTAGCACTCCACAGTTGCATCTCTTTTTGTTCATAGGTTCATAGGTGTTTACTAGGCTAATGACCACAAGGGCCTTTTTAAGCCTAGCCATGCATCCCAAATCTCTGACAAGTTCTGATACCCTTGATAAGTGTAAGCATGGGCCTGGGAGATGAATCATTTACAGGTTACCTGTGTCCATTACAGACACAGGTGCCAAACCAGGGATGAATTTCCAGTTTCCCATAACATTGTCCAAGTTGCACTTGAATTGGCTTAGGGAGAAACTCTGCTTCACATGGATGGCAGGCCTCTTCCATAGATGAGGTAGTATCTGGGATGCACACCTATCTCACCAGCAGGTCCTGTTTATATCACAGGCAAGGTTTAAGTTTTTAGAAGAGGTAATTCTGGTGCTGTTTGTTTTGTGGGTATGCAGGAGGTCCATTAGAATGGGGTCTGACAATGAATGCCCTGTATGCCAGGCATAGATTTCCTCAAAGCCTGTAGGAGACAGAATACAGGGATAGGGCCTTGAGGCGGTCTTCATAGGAAATTTTACTTATGCTCTGTATTCTTTTAGTGAGGAACCTCTGTGGATGTTCCAATTGTTGGATATGCCTGGTTACGTACACACCAAAGGAGGCATTATACTCAATGACAGGTCTAATGAATGCCAAATACAGTGGATTGAGGACTTCCTTGGACTTAGGTACCATAACTTTGTTTATAAGTTGCATAACATAGAATGATTTCCTCACCACTGTAGACACATAATGGTCAAAGGCTAGATTACTATCTATGTGTGTCCCTAAGTCCCTGACTACTGGATCAACACTAAGGGGTGTGTTGTCAATATGATAGTTACCAGGGATGGATGACTTCCCAAAGGATAATTTTATGCATTTCTTGGCATTTTGTTTTAGTCCATACCTCTCTGACACTAGTTGTTTGTCTCTATCGGCCCCTCCTGGAGAACATTTGTGTCACTGTGGGATTCAATGACAGCTCTAATTTACAATCATCTGCAAATTTAGTCAACCAGAGACCACTGACATTGGTCTTGACTTCTGAGAAATTAATGACAAAAAGGAGTGGTCCAAGGACTGATCCCTGAGGGACTCCACTTGTGACCGGCTATCCACCGGGTGACATATGGGTTTGTACCTAACCTCTTGAGTTTGTCAACAATGCCTAACTGTGGTATTGTGTCAAATGCATTGGCCAAGTCAAGGTAGGCAGTGCAAATGATTTTGCCCTCATCCATTGCTTTGGTGACCTTCTCAAAGAAGTCCACCAAGTTGAGTAGGCATGATTTGCCCTTGACAAAACCAAACTGGGTTGCGTCCAGTGTCTGGAGGTTTGCTATATCTCTATTGATCATCTCCATTATAATTCTTTCCATGGCTTTCCATATAAAACTAGTGAGACTTATGGGTCTGTAGTTTCCAGGGTCTGTAGATGGCCCACCTTTGTGCAGAGGGATGATGGTTGCCTTTCTGCATTCATGAGGCATGAAGCCTATTTGGAGGCTACAGTTAAATAGCAATTCCAGAGGCCCTGATAGATCATGTTTTATGCTATTTAGAAGGCATCCTGGCTTATTGCCTGGGCCCACTGATGCAGTGTTCTTGGTCTTAGAGAGAGCATTAAGGACCTGTTCCCTAGTGATAGTAGGGGGAGCTATATTTGATGATGTTTCCTGAGGGAAGGTTGAGGGGGAGAGAGGTGTAAAGTTGAAACTGAATTTATCAGCCAGGAGGTTTGCTATATCTTCTGGCTCAGTGTAGGTGGCTCTATTTACAGTGAGCTCTGCACACCATTTTGTATTGCCTTTGAAGTTGCGGACATAGCTAAATAATGCTTTGTGGTTGTCCTTGGCCTGGGAAGTCAGATTTACCTCAAATTTGGCTTTGGTAGACTTTATTTGTCCTCTGAGTTGTTTGTTTAACTTGATGAGAGTGCTTTTATCCTGCTGGGTGCTGCACCTCCTAATTTTTGCCATGATTTTCTTCCTCCTGTTATACAGCCTATTTATTTTGTGATTCCAGGGTGGCTTGTTTTTTGAGTTAGTTCTGTACTTCTTCCTGGTGGGTACAGCTGCCTCTATGCAGCTATTAACATGCTTGTACAGGGTTTCTGTAAACAGTTCTGCATAGGCAGCAGTGTTTTTGGGGTTTAGGGGGGGGGGGGGCTTGAAATTTTGCCAGGTTCTCACTTAATAGCAGGAGGTTAGCCTTAGAATACTTCTGGAATATTCCAGGTTTAGCTAGGAGTCCAGGTTTTATTTTTACTTCAAAGGTGACCATTTTGTGGTCTGACCTTACCAGGAAGTCATTACAGTAGGGGGTGTACAGCAGTCTCTCATATTAGTGAGGACCAGATGCTGATCCAGATTAACAGCACAGTGGTGCAGCGGTAGCATTGTCACCTCACAGCAAGAGGTTCTCCAGTTTGATTCTTGACTGGGGTGCCTTCTGTGTGGCATCTGCATGTCCTCCCTGCATTCATGTGGGTTTCCTCTGGGTGCTCCGGTTTCCTCCCATGTTATAAAGAGATGCATCTGGAGCCTTTCTCCCCAGGCCTCTGCTGAAAATTGGCTTTGTTCCAAGTCAGACTTTCCCGGTTAACAAATGTTAAATAAAATAAATAAGATCCAGTATGGCTGCACTCCTGGATGGTGTATTGACTTTCTGGTCCAGGGAGTTTGTGTTTACAAAATCCAGGAATTTCTGCATGTACATTTGGTGTCATATAGGATTCTCAGTTAATAGTGGGGTAATTAAAGTCACCCATGAATATGGTATTGGGTTGGATGGTTAGTTTTTCTAATAAGTTTAAATACATGGTATGGGTTTCCGGGGTCATAGAGGGAGACTTATAACTTTCAAGGAAGTGGTATTAGATTTTACCTATGGTGATTTGAACATGGAGCAGCTCAATTGCATTGTCCTGTCTGACCAGCCTTGAAGTATATTTATTTTTGATGTAAATAGTGACACCTTCACCTTTAGTCCCTGCCTGTAAAGTAGCTGGCCTAAATGTGTGGAAGGCATTATAACCTAGCACTGTTGTTGTGCTCTCTGGCTTTAAACCATGTCTCAG
Organism: Protopterus annectens; assembly: GCF_019279795.1. Taxonomy (NCBI): domain Eukaryota; kingdom Metazoa; phylum Chordata; order Ceratodontiformes; family Protopteridae; genus Protopterus; species Protopterus annectens. Next base: position 948,085,123 of record NC_056729.1, read on the forward strand.
TGATTGCACAGGCATCATCATTCTCTAGGGTAAAGAGAGCTTCTAGGGAGTGGAGTTTCTTGTTTAGAGTCCTAGCATTGAGTAGTAATAGCTTTAGATTTACTTGGTTTTGATTTGCTATGTCAGAAGTACTTTCAGTTTGGCATTGCCTAAAAAGGCAGTATGGGGAAGACAATATTTTAGCTAATATTCAAAAGCCTAGAGAGGAGAGGTGTAGACCATCCCTGGGAAAGCAGTGTGGTCTGTTAACCATCTCCTTCCATGCTGACAAATATTGCACCCCCTTAGAATAACACCAGAAATTAAGCCAGTTATTAAAGTCAATCGTCTTTTGTTCGTATTGTGGTATCATCTTTGGAGAAGGTAAAATGCTGCTCAGTGCTAGGCTCATACCAGCCTGTGACACATATTCCAAGAGCTCCATGTCTCTCTTCATATAGTCTAGGGAGGTGCATCTCAGGTCATTTACTCCCACATGGGCTATGACTGAGTCATGTTGGTAATTGTGGTCCAATGACCTGAGTGCATGCATAATATGGTGGATCCTAGCCCCTGATAAACAACTGACCGTAACTTTCTCCTTACTCATCCTGGTGAGAGGGACATCAGTGTGTCTCATGATGGAGTCTCTAATGACTAGAATGTTGGACTGTGTGGTGGCTTGCCTTATGGGCTCAGAGGTAGAGGGTCCATGAGATGTAGCTCTACTGTATGTGTTGATGTGTATGTTGTTTTCAAAGAGCGCATTTGGGGCAGCTGAGGGTATTTGTTATGTGTACTTCATCTAGGAGGTCTTTATGGTTTAGAAAGGTTACATGTAAGTGCCTTAGCATATGTTCTGCAAGATTCCCCTTATTCTGCAATACTTTAACCTTTATCAGCCCCTTTAAATAATTCTTATTTCTTAACCATATCTATTTTTCTTTTACTTCTTTCCTGTTTTTAAAGGGACATTCTCTTGTTACCAAAATTGCATTTCTGCCTCAGACTGAAGCTGAAACACTGCCACCCACTTAGCAAATCACCTCCCTGTTTGTGACATCAGTAACATTGTTCTAACAATCCCAGCCATGGCATTGAGTTTCTTTACAATGCATGCAAACTTGTATTCCAGTCCTGTTTTACTTCCCTCCAGAATAAAACACCCAGAGCTTGGGTTCCCTGCTTCACACAGTGCTCCATACATGAGGTAAATGCCAATCTAGGCAATATCTAAAAATTTTGTGCAAAAGTCTATGCTAGTATCCAAATGCAGTTGACAAAATGCACCTGCCATGGGAACAGCATGCATCTTCACAAAAAACGGCATTTTATGCTCTTTCACACCAGTAATCTTGTTATACGATAATATAGATAGGGCAATATATATATATATATATATATATATATATATATATATATATATATATTTTTTTTTAATATATATTTTTTACATATCGTTGCATGCAAGACAATTGCACTCAGTCTCTAACTGAGACCACGCTTCATTTTAGATTCTGAGTCACTGTGCTGTGCAGGATGGATGCAGGATTTACACTTTCTTTTCTTATATTCTGTTTATTTTGTTTGTTTGTTTATTTGCATCTCTATACATTCCCCTTCATTGCTAATGTATCTCCCTACTCTAATCAGTGCACAAGCTGGTTACTAATCAACAAGTCAATGTGAAGACACACTCCCAACCTTAATAAACTTTGCTGTCTCTTCTCTCCTTCACTATACAGGTAGTTTGAATTATTACTTACCCCCACTGAGGCCTTCACTGATTTCCACTGATTGCCTCTCTGGTTTCTTTGCATGGTTTACACCCCTTGTGCTATCTCCCTCCCCCAATACTAAGTCTATATTAGAATCCTGCTGAGTATGGAGCCATCTTTAAATTTCTAATCTCCCACCAGGACACAAGTGCTCTTCAGCAATTACATTCTGCTTGCTGGTAAGCCATTGGACCTCAGGAATTTGTTTAAAGTGTTCAGATTTGTAAAGTAATACTTACTTTTTTCTCTTGTCTTGGTGGGCTCTGCCCCACTCCGTTTGCCTTCGCTAGCACTCTGGCTCTCTCCACTCCCCTATCCTGTGCCCTATTCTCTCCCGCCCCCACTACCTCTACAGTTATAGTAATCACAGCCACACCCACAGCTCACCCTCACATCACCTCCACCAATCACAGCTCCTCAAGCCATATCACATTATACCATACCAACATGCTCCACACAAAATACTCCCAATCACTCTCATATACAGACACCACCCATTATAATAATATCTGCCCACAATTGTTCAAGAACTACATAACAGACCAATTCAGAACTAAACACATATGCTCTCATTCCTGGTAAAAAAAAACACAATACTTTCTCACACTCCTCACCAAACTCCAACATCTGTATCACCATTTTAACACCAGGCTCACCATAAGTGGGGGTATCCACCCCAACCCAGGCCCAAATCCATCCTGTCCAACACAAACTGCTCCAACACAAATGTCAGAACATAACACCCTCACTTTCTTCATCCCTGGGCAAATCAACAACAGCAGCAAAACCAACCATTTTTTAATGCTAAATATTAATATTAGAAGTATCAAAAATAAAATACCTGAACTCCAGGCCACAATAGCACACTACTCCCCAGACATAATTGCTTTAACATAAACCTGGCTAAATAAAAACATAGCTAACTCAGAAGTTCTCCCTACCGGCTACAATATCATTAGACAAGACAGACCACTTCGTAAAGGGGGTGGAACTGCCTTACTGTACAAGTCCAACTTAACTGTCTGTCAATTACCAAACTCCTACCCCTTCCCCAATAATTGGGACATACTTATCTCACAGCTTCAACTTCACCCTAAAAAGGTCATCACCACAATTGTGATCTACATTCCACCTGGTAATACACCTGCTAGCCTTGAAGACTTATCCTGGTGTTCTTCCACATACTCACAAGAAACCCTTATTCTGGGGGACTTCAACTAGATTAGTTCACCTGTATATCAAAACCACCAAGTAATCTAATAAATCTCCATGGCTACCAGCAGCTAGTCCAAATTCGAACTAGATGTGATAAAACATCTAAAAGGGAATCCATCCTTGACTGGGTCCTAACTAACAACCCCACATTGTACCCTCACACAGGCAGTCTCCCAGACACCTTAAGTGACCACAACATAATATTCTTTATACATAGTAGAATAAGCATATGCAAAACCACTAACTATATATCCACTAGAAACACAAAAACAATTCTCTCCTGAGGTCCTTAACACTTTACTCTGTAACTGTGACTGGACCTCCCTAAACACTCTCCCACTTGACCAGGCTGTAGCATATTTCAAAAAAACATTTCTACAACACCTAGACACTGTCGCTCCATTGTGCAAAATCAAGGTTTGAACCTCTACAAACCCCTGGCTCAGTAAAGAAACCAAACAAATCCTCAAGTCCAGAGACACTGCCTGTCTTTACTATAAAAAAAAAACAAAGCAACACAAAGCCTAACTAAGTACCAAGAATTGCGCAACCGTGCAAAAAAATGCATTAGGCTGGGCAAAAAAAATCCTACTACACAACATTACAAACTAGATACCAACACAACCCCCAAAAATCTTTGAAAAATGTAAACTAGCTACTAAAATCCACCCAAAAGGCTACCCCCAAACCAACTACCCCAACACTAAAGTTCCCATCGAAACAAAATTCAACTTCCACTTTCTAAACTCAGTTCTATCCTTAATATCACAGGACAGTTCCTTCCTCACTATCCCCCCCCAACACAAATAACACTAATACAAGCTTTACCCTCAAAACAGTTTTCACCGCTTCAATCAAAAGTATGCTTTCCAAACTAAAAACCTCATCAACAGCCGACCTACTCCCTGGCTATTTCTTGAAACTTACAGCAAATGCTATTGCTATCCCAGTCTCCACTCTCATAAACAGATTAATTATTGAAAACTATGTGCCCAACCTCTGGAAAATATCCTATGTTACACCCATACATAAAGGTGAGACCTCCACTGAACTGAATAACTACAGACCCATTGCTTTACTCTCCCCCTGGCCAAAATCCTAGAAAAATGCGTCCATACCCAGATGCTAAACTACCTCCTAGACAGCAACATCCTGTCACCTACTCATCATGGTTTCAGACCTGCCCATAGTACCACTACAGCCCTCCTCTGCTTCACAGACACAGTAACCATCTCAAAAATGAAGGTCTACAGGTGTCAACTCTTTTTTTGGATATGTCCAAAGCATTTGACACAGTCTCACACCAAATCCTGCTAAACAAACTAAACCAATATCACCTATCAAATTCTACTTTTGCCTAGTTCCAAAACTACTTAACTGACAGGTACCAAGCTGTGAAATGGGAAAATTATCTCTCTCCTCAGCTGCCCATAACTATAGGAGTCCCACAGGGTTCTATCTTAGGACCACTACTATTCACAGTCTTCACAAATGACCTCCATACCTCCACACAGCATGCATCTATCGTTCAGTATGCAGATGACACTACCTTAATCTGTGCTGCACAAAACATTCCCAACTTCCTGCAAAAAACTCAACTAGCATTCTGTGACGTTGAAAACTACCTTACCAAAGCCCAACTTATCCTCAATCCAAAGAAAACTCAGCTTATGATTATAATCAGTTCTAACAAAAACACTGATAACAGTCAATTCACTATCTACTCCACAAATGCTACTCCAATCGCTCCAGTGACACAGGCTAAGCTATTGGGAATAACCATAGACTCCCACCTAAAATTTGATAGTCATCTCAACTTAACTATTAAAAAAGTACATGCCAAACTGGGATCACTCTACCATATCAAACCATTTCTTACCAACAACACAAGATCAGCCATTGCTCGCTCCCAACTTCTATCCACCCTACTCTATGCATCTCCCATTCTGACTAATCACAACAAAAATGAACTAAGCAAAATGGAAGCCTGCTGTAACATAATTTCCCGCTTTACTGCAAATTGCTCATATAGAACTCATCACTGTACTGCTTTGAGACAGCTCCACTGGTTTGAACTGCCCAACCTTCTAACCTACAATCAGCTCTGCCTCTGTCATTCTATCTATTACCTCCCCAATAAGTGTCCTGCCCTCAAAAACCTAGTACATCACTCAACAAAAAGGCCTCTTAGATCATCAAGCAAACTGCTACTAGAAGTCATCAACAGCTACAATAGCTTTGGAGATGCTCTATATAGCAGTTCAGTGGCTAAAAAATGGAACTCTGTCCCCACTAGTATTCAAAACACATCATCCAAAGCCTCCTTTAAAGACCTCATCAGGCAACATCTCAAGTAAAGTTGGCAGTGCCATGATTGCTTCTCGGGCTAGTGAAAGTGGATAATGTATAAATACTAAATCTAGAGTACTTGATAATAGTTTTCAATCTTACTCACAAACACTGGCTAATTTATAATGTATGTACTGTACCTGTGTACTATGTATGTATTTTACCTATGTTCCAAATTTCAGCTGTACACCACAAAACTATTAATTACCTTTATTTTTTAAATTAATATTTTTTTGTTTCTTCTCTCCACTGTAACTGTTGATGTGCCACATACACTGTAAAAACATATATTTTGTAATTTGTGTGTATACTGATCATGTCTAAATAACTAAATGTATCTGTAATTTTTCTTTGTGGAGCTTTTCTCCCCGGGCCTCTGCTGAAAAAAGGGCCTTTTTGGCTCTGTCAGACACCCCCGGTTAACAAATGTAAAATAAATAAATAAAATAAAATGAATATTCATGCCCACTGAGTGGTGCACAGCTACAGTTATCCCACTCCACAAGGGGGGATTCATCTTGGATCCCAGGAACTGCCTCTCCATCAGTCTAACAAGCCTGATCTGCAAGGCCATGGAATGTATTATCATGGAACTTATAAACAAAGACATTGGCAACCTTCAAACAATGGACCCCATGCAGCTTGGGTTCGTGAAGGGCCGATCTTGTCTCCTGAACCTGATTGACTTCTTCGAATCGGTCTCCAGAGCTGTGGACAAGGGTGAAGTGGTCCACACAGCCTATCTGGACCTCACCAAGGCCTTCAACAACCCCCCCCCCCCCACTCTGGAATCATAGATGAACTTACTAAGCTGGGCATTAATCCTTACATCACTCGATGGGTTGCCAACTGGCTTACTGACAGAACCCACACAGTAAAAGTAGCCGACTCCAAATCCATCTCCAGACAAGTGACAAATGGAGTACCGCAGGGTTCAGTTCTGGGACCGCTCTTGTTTGACATCTACTTCTCTGAAGTACAGGCCAACACTAAGGGTCTCTGGCTAACAAAGTTCACAGATGACTGCAAACTGGGAGCCATTATTGAATCCCAAAATGATGTGGATATTCTACAAAAGGGCCTTACAGAAACAGATGCTTGGTGCCAGAGCCATGGGCTCAAGCTCAATGCCAAGAAATGTATAGTTATCCCCTTTGGGAAAAAAACATGTACCCATGAATTACCACATAGGTGGCAGTACACTAAACACCAAAAGTGTGATAAGAGACTTAGGGACTCAGGTGGACAGTGGTCTCACCTTCGATAACCGCATCGTCACAACAGTCAGGAAATCCTTCTATGTGGCACACCTCATCACTAAGGGCTTTTCATCCAGAAAAAAGGAGGTCATTGTCCCACTGTACTCATCCCTCATTAAACCCATTATAGAATACAACAACCCCTTTGGTATGTACCTCTCAAGACATCTGCATCAACTGGAAAGACTGCAGAAATACCTCACTAAAAGAATCACTGGCCTAAAGTAGATGTCCTATGCTGACCTTCTAAAAAAATCCACCTATACTCTGTCGCATATCGTCTACTCAGAGGCAATCTCTGCTTAACATAGAAGGCCATGTCAAACCTAGTGCTGTTGGACATGGTACACCTAAAAAAATCCCAATCCCCAAGAGACACACGCTCCAGGGATCTAAACCTTGTCATCACAATGAACAAAATGTGCTGGAGGGATAGGTTCCTGACCCAGAGACTCCCCAGACTCTGGAATAGACTGCCCATACATGTCAAGAAGAGTGCCTCTTTGGCCCTCTTCAAAAGGAACCTTGATGATTGGATGGGAGATAAGGAAATTCACCCCAGGGATCACATCAGTCGCTCTGCTAGACAGGGCTCCAGGGAAGTAAATACTGTGGGAAGAAATAGCCAGAGAATTGTTATGACTAGGCTTTTATAGGCCCAAGGGCCAATAGCCTAGTACCAACCTTTGAACTTATGAACCTATATCGATCATCAAAGCTTCTGCTAGCTACAGGTATTGCATTCCTTTTCTTTTCTGTTGTGTGTGTTAGTAAATATGTAAATATGATCACAGTTAAGGCTGCATAAACAAAACACTGACACTTACGGAGCAGAAAAGAAAAGCAATATCTGTAGCTATAAGTAGCTTTGTTGTTGAATATAAGACAAAAAAAATGTAAATCCTGCACCGGTCCTGCACAGAACATGCATAATTTAACATTTATTATGCGCCTGTCAAGTCATCATTTTGTACAAGTCCTTTTTTGGGGGGGGTCCTATGGTATGTAGTAAGGCAGTGGAATTAATCCAAATCGCTCACTCTCGAGAATGAATGTACCACTCTCTTGAGTCTAACCAGCCCAACAGCTGATAAAGAAATATTTTCGATATCACCACACTCATGGTAAACTACTACTATTAGTACTAAAATATAATATAATATAAATGGTCATATTTTATTGTGTGGAATCTTTTTTTCACCGAGTTGTAGTTTCCCATGGTTTTCACATCTCCTATTGGCTTTCCATGTATTTTTTTAGTTTGTCCATCATTGTGCTCTCCCCACCCATTCAGTTCCATCTTCCCCTCCCTTATCCACCTGTAGATGTTATATGCTAGGTATATGCAGGAGTCCCCATCTGCTTTCATTCCTTCTTAGTTTAAGATTTTTTAATATTCTTTTCTGTGGTCCCTCCTGAGCCCATTGCTCAATTCTTTGTATTATTTATTTACTTATTTATTGACATTTGTTGACCAGGAAAGTCCACTATGTCAGGAACAAATTTTTAGTGGAGGCCCGGGGAGAAAAGCTCCACAAACACTTTAGTATAGCAAGAAACATCAATTACAATGAAAAAAGTGATGAAATATGATAATCACAAAATACATGTATTTTCAATATAATAAAAGTTCAATCATCATAGTAATAAAACTGATAGAATATAATAATCACAGTATAGGCATTTTAGATATTTGAAACAGAAGTGCAATGAGCAAAAAGACAAAAGTATAATACATATTTCTGAATTGTCTTATAAGGATTGTAATTGAAGTAGTAGCAGATATTCTACATAGACATAAGTAATTTGTGATAACTTTTTCAGGGCTTCCTCTCTCTCTGATTCACTGAGAAGTTCTACAGTGTGTGTGTGAGTATGATTACCGGGAGTATTATCTTATTGCATTCATTCTTCGAAACTGTGTATAGGTTCCCCTCTTGAAAAGCACCTCTGTCTTTTTTCATTTCCTCAATGTTTTTCTGTGTTGTATTGTTTTCACTGAGCTTTCTATCCTGATTTCTAGGTGTTTAAAGTGCCCACCTTCCCTTATTTTTCTATGCACCCCCTTTCCTTTAGACTTCCTTATTCTTTCTTTTTTTTAACATTCTCTTTATTGATTTTAAGAGAAAAAAAACACACTTACAATTCTTAATCACTAAACATAAATACAAACTACATATCAAAATAACTATGTACAACTCTCATCTATATTATAATGAATAAAACTCATGCAAATTCCATAACATCATGTCATAATCAGGTCTAATACAGATTTCCAAAAATCCTCCTGTAAAGGTTGCTGCTTCGTGGAATACCACAAATATTTGTGTGCAAGTAATTGCTTACTAGCTACTTGCTTAAAATCATCACATGATAGTAAATTTCTATTTTTCCAATTTAATGTGATGTAGTATTTTATTAGCATAAAAATAGGTATTAGCAGATGTATATGTTTCTTTCTAATTCCTGGTGGGGGAATATGTAGGAGCGCAAATTTCCATGATAAGGTTGTTTTTTCATATCCCATTTTTTCTAATTTAACCCTTAAAGCACACCAAAGTTTGTATGAACATTTACAACTCCAGAATATGTGAATGATATCTACCTCTTGAAATGGGCAAAACTGGCAGTTTACTGAAATATCCTGGTACAACTTACTTAAAATATGGGGTGTGTAGTAAGCGTTGTTGAGAATCATAAGTTGCGTATATCTTAGTTTGTGAAGGGGAAAGAATTTGGAGAACTTTTGAATAGCCTGTGCAATTTTAGTGGATGTAATCGTAGGGTCCTGTTGACTCCATTAACTAAAGTGAATAGCTTCTTTGTTGCATTTCATAGAAATTATGACTTTATATACATTCAAAATCATTTTTTTCCGTTGCAACAAATCCCATATGGTTTTATATGTAGAAATATCTGAATCTAAGATATTACTGCCATCCCAGAATTTATTACACAACTCCTTCACTTGCCTTATAATAACTGTGTATTTATGTGGGAGATTTAATTTGTCCCTCATACTGATTGCTGAATCAAATTTAAATGGAAGAAAATCTAACACAGCTTTATCCCTCAATAATGGGTAGGAATTTAGATCAATCACCTAATCATTTAATTTAAAATCGGGGTTGAGGTGAATTGGCTGGAGTGTCATGTATGTGGAGTATAAATTCAGGGACTCAAACAGATTCTGAGTAATTATAATTTGCTCCTTTAGATCCTTATTCACTTTATAGATCCTCCTATTTTTCTTATTTAAAAAAGGTAGAGCCCTGGGGTTAAGCTGCAATGATTTAGCATAATTGTGATATAGTTTCACCCATATCGGGCATCACTTATTTGGATCCTCCTTATATTCTGCAATGGTAATTAATCTACTACATTTGTTAATTTCATAATATAACTTGAAGTCTGGAAGTCCCACACCTCCTTTATCCTTAGGATAAATTAGTTTCTGATAACTTATCCTGGTAGGTTTTGGGTGCCATAAGAATTTCGATAAAACAGTTTGGGTGTTTTTGAAAAATTTCTTTTGAATGCATGTGTTAGATGCATTAAATATATAAAGTAACCTCAGAAGTACATTCATTTTTATAATAGCCACTTTGGATAGGAAAGGAAGCGTAAGTTGTGCCCATCTGTCCAGGTCTTTTTGTATGTTAGACCACACACTACTCGAATTCTCTCGATAATATTTATGAGCGTCCTGGAAAAAAGAAATTCCAAGATAGTGTAGATGGTCTTTAATTTTAATATATTGTGGGGTAAAAACACTTGGGTATTGTGAGTAATTATTTAAAGGGAAGATTATCGATTTATCCATATTAACCTTATAATGAGAGAACTTAGAGAATGTATCTATTGATTTTATTATTTTATTAAAATCTGAGTTAGGAAAAGAATAATATATATTTAAATCATCTGCATAAGCTGAAAATGGAATTTTTGTATTAAATAAAATCGGGATCTTATGAAAAGTTTTTTGTTTTATTAGTAAAAACAGAGGGTCGATAAATATATTAAATAAGAGGGGTGAAAGGGGACAGCCTTGTCTTACCCCATTATTAATTTAAATTCTCTTTGAACTACATTTATTTATTTGCAAAGTGGTATACGCCCTCGAATGAAGGGTGTTAATATACTGAATAAATTGTTTAGGAATGTTAAAATGCGGGAAGATTGCTGCTAAAAACTCCTTATTAATTCGATCAAAAGCTTTAGAGGCATCAATAGCTAATGTGTAAATAGGAGTTTGTTTAACCAAAGAAAGCAAAATCATTGTCTCAAGTAAGTGTTTGATCCACAGTCTGCCTCTGATTAATAAACCCCGATTGTTCTGGAGATATAATATATGTAATAACAGATCTAATTCTAGTAGCCAATATAGTCGCCATAATTTTCATATTTAAATTAATAATAGAGATGGGCCTATAGTTATGAGGATTAGTCGTGTCCGAATTTGGTTTAGGAAGTAAAATAGCTCTAGATGCGTTTAAATGTGGGACCGTAATACCAGAATGTGTAATGTATGCAAAAAGATGCCATAATATAACTGAAATTTTTGTAATAAAACATTCATAAAATTTGGCTGAAAAAACATCTGGGCCCGGTGCCTTATTAGATTTCAAACTGTTAATTGCTACTTTGATTTCTGCTTTGGTAAAGTCAGCCGATAATAGGTCTTGTTGCTGTTCATTGATTTTGGGGAATGTTAATTGTTTGAGAAATAGATGCAAATCCTGTTCCTCGTATTACAGAGGAAGGGGATTATAAACATTTTTATAAAGTTCTTCAAAAAACTCAATGATATCTTGTACATTTCTATAATTTTTATTTTGAAAAGTATTTTCTGAAATATTAGGTATAAGTTTATGATGATTAAGTAGTCTTGCTAAAAATCTGGAAGGGAGTTGGGCCCAGTGTGAGTAATTGGCTATACATTTCGTCTCCTGAAACGACAAGTTCTCTGCTTGCAGTGATAGGAGTTGCCGTTGAAGTTGAGATATATTATTTTCTACATTCTATGAGTAATTCTTTTGAAGTTCCAAGTCAAGTTTGGTTATTTCTTCCTTGATATTATTCTCTTTATTAAGGGTATTTTTCTTATGAAATGAGGATTTATTAATTAACACCCCTCTAATCATTGCTTTTGTGGTAGCCCAGATTATATCTATCGGTGTATTTTCCTCTGAGATGGAAAGTATACATTTATCAAGAAGATTGTCAATTTCTTGTTTAATATCATTTTTTTTAAAGTAGATTAGGATTAAAGCACGACAAAATAGTCCTGTTTTTTAGGGAATGATTGTATAGCCAGTCAATAACCAAAGTGATTCTAGAATGGTCTGAAAAAAAACCTAGGTTCGGTAATAAATGAAAGTACATAAGGGGAAAAAAAATCAGAAATCAAAAAGAAGTCCAACCTGGACCAACACTTATAACTTTGTGAGAAAAAAGTAAACCCTTTATTAGGCCGCTGTGAAGAGAAGTTAAAATATGGGTCAAATAGATTGAAATCACTTTTAATTTTACTAATTGCAGTAGAGGCTTGCATATTAAACTTAGATTTCGTGTTGGTTCTATCTGACTTAGGGTCTTGAATTGAATTCCAATCACCCCCCAAAATGTAGTAATGATTAGGGAAGTACTTAAGTAAGTTATAAATATTCATCAAAAAATTTTGTTGAAAGGAGCACGGGGCGTAAATCTTGACAACTAAAATTGGTTTATTTAGATGAGCAACTTTAGTTACGAAATAACACCATCTACCTCCTGGGTCTGAGTCTTGCTTTATAATATCATGTTGAAAAGAATTTTTAACAATGATAGCAACTCCTACCTTGTTAGTTTTATTTCCCACCGTAGTAATAGTTTTAATCCATTTTTTTTTCAAAGAGGGATACCACTGCTCCTTTACTAGATGTGTTTCTTGTACCATTAAAAAGTCCAGATTCGCCTTAAAGACCAAATGTAGAAAGAGTTTTCTTTTATTATCTGCTTGAAACCCCTTTACATTCCATGAAGCTAAAGACCACATACAGTAATTAAAACATGTAATCTTACGTTAACTCTATTAGATGTGTTGGAAAATGAAAACCATACAGAAGGATACTGTGAATGACACAAAAAATTTGAACATAGATGAGAAACTCTCCCACACACAACCCTGTGCCTACCCACTATAACTCCTAATGTGAAAGAGTGAGGGATACGTCTACGTCTTTGAAAAATACCCATTAGGTTAAAAAAGTAGAATGACTTTTTTATTTTTGTTACATTGAAAACATACCTTGCTAAGTATCCCAGTTCTAAAAGCCTATCATTGTAGAGCATAGAAAACTGAACTATCCTTAACATCTAACCCTATTCCACAGAAAAAAGCATAAAACAAGGAAATAGTGAGAATCCCGTAACATTCAGATATAACAGTACCAACCATCATTAAAAAGATCTGTCCTATTTATACTTTTAATATATGACATTACTATTAGATGTAGCTTAAACTATTGGGATTACGATAGTTATAACTTGTAAAAAGACTCCAAACTAATAAACAGAAAATGAACCAGTAGTTAACCCGAACTGCCAACAAACACTGGAACTGCTTTCCAAATGATGCCTTTAAAGTTGAATCACCAAAAAAACCACTGGTTGACGAAAAAATACAGGTTTATTTAAGTTCTTTTCGTTTGTCTCATAGACAAACTTCTTCAGAACTACAGACATAAAATGCATTGTGCTTAAATAACAAGTTGTGACTTAATTAGCCTTAATTGGTCATTGGTACAATCAATTTACTTAAAAAAACACTAACACATTAAAATCCAATCAAAGATTATCCATGAAATGGAAAAATTGAATCATTCCAAAAAACTAATGTGCGTAAAAATACTTTAAATTCAAAAAAATAAATAAAAATAGTAAATAAAAATACTTTTTACTATTAATCCCTAAATGGAATCCTAGGATTAAAGAGTATGTACATATAAAATATATATGATGTATTAAATACATTTAAAATTTAAAAACTCCTTTAATGTATAAAACAGTTTACTATCTTCTTAAGTTAGTCAATCTTAGGACACTAGAGATAGTACAAGCTTCATTTAAACCTGGTAAGTGGTAGGCTTCCAGTCTAATCTGCCATTGTAACTCCTTTTCTAATAATTTTAGTTGAATAGGTCCACCTCTACTATCTTTAACAACTTGCTCAATGCCTATAAACTTGAACTGGTGGGAAGGGTTATCAATTATATGCTTTGCTAATGCATTTGTTGTTTTTCATTTCCTAATGGCGTATATGTGCTCATAAATTCTGTCTTTGAGCCTACGCTCGGTTTTCCCAATATAAAAACCGGTGCAGTTCTGACACTGCGCTAAGTATACTAACATATCAGAATTACAATTAACCCTACATTTTAGTTTAAAAACATGTTCATTAATGATGAACTTGTTTGATTCAATAATAAACTTGCACCAGTTACAAGCTTGGCATTTAAACATGCCAGGTGACCTGGTTAACAAAGGTTTCTGCTCGAATAGTGATTTCAAGTTCCTACCCTTTCTGTATGTTACCTTGTGGTGTGACCCCATTTTGGATGACACCTCTGGGTCCGCTCTAAACAATTGCCAATTTTTCTTAATGATAGACCACAAAATGGAACTATCGACCATGAATGTCGTGATAAATCTAGGAAAATCAAATAAGGCTAATTAAGTCACAACTTGTTATTTAAGCACAATGCATTTTATGTCTGTAGTTCTGAAGAAGTTTGACTATGAGACAAACGAAAAGCGCTTAAATAAACCTGTATTTCTTCGTCAACCAGTGTTTTTTTTTGGTGATTCAACTTTAAAAGCATCATTTGGAAAGCAGTTCCAGTGTTTGTTGGCAGTTCGGGTTAACTACTGGTTCGTTTTCTGTTTATTACGATAGTTATGTCTAAGAAGCAATAGAGTCTAAAATGCATTCTTAGCCAGATAAATAATATCTATATGTAAAAAAAAAAACATATGAGACTCTATGTATAATAGTTATGTGTTACATTAAAAGACTTAACTTTGACCATACACTTCAAGGATATGCCTCACAATGTAGTAAAAATGCAATAGCATAGTAGAACTCACAAGTAAATAGTTAGAGATCTAAATAAATATTTCCTGCAAGGTCACCATATAACAAATGACATTCTTGTAGATTGCATATACATGTCACATCACAAACCATAAACAAATTGGCTTTCATATAATAGTATCCAGTCCATTTACGGATATGGCCATTTTCATTTCAAACTAAGCTTAAACAAATCCAGCCAGATCACACTGAATATTCCCTTCATTCGCAGTCCAGCCTCCTCTACCTTTAAATAGCATAAGAATAACAATGATCCAGTCAATGTAACTGAAAACTCAGCATGAGAACTCTTGATGTGATGTAGCGCTCTATCTATAAAGTCTAAAAAAGAGATGCAGCATAGTTCGCGATGTACAACTAGTACCAAAGACACAGCAGTAGCTACAGCATTACAGTGCTCTTAAAAAAGACACCTTTACTCACCAACAGATCAATTAAACAGCAAAGAAAAAAAAAAGGACGTAATAAGGGTCCTCCATCTGTTATACCTCTTAAAATAATGACAATATTGAACCATTAAGTATCAATCAGTTATTTTGCTCCACTGAAGAATTGTTCCCATTCCTTCGAATATTCGTAAATTGAGATGAATTCCTGCCCTTTAAGCTGCCTTGCCTTTAAGAACCTGGTGCAGCCTGGGAAAAAGGTCATACTTGCCTAAAGGTCGTGCAGCAGCACAGAACCATTGGGAGCTGTAGTCTTTCAGCCTGCCAGTCACTCACGAAGACGCCAGGCCTGTATAACCATCACCTATGACGGGTCAAGACTCACTGGACCACTTTTGAGAGAAATAAACATGAAGGTATGTGTAATCGCGACGATAAACAGCAATGTAAAATGTTTCTGGCTATGTTTATGGTGTCAAGCAGGAACAATTAATATCATACGACTTAGGCAATCCTACTGGCTTAATCCAGATGAAATTTGAAACGTTTAATAAACAATGTCATTGCTTCGCTTTTGTTATTTATTTGGTATTTAGTTCCTTGAAATGAGAACTGTAATGTATTGGGGAATCTCATTTGAAATTTAATTTGTTTAGTAATCAAATAAGCACAGAAGGGAGCTAACTTTTGTCTTTCTAATTTAATTTGAGGTGGCAGGTCTTGAGAAAGGCTGATCTTATACCCATTCCATTCAATAACTTTTTTAGATTTTGCAGCAAATAATAGCTTAGTCACATGCTGAAAGTTCAATAGTTTCACATAGACAATTCTTGGATTATTTAGTACTGGAGAAGGTCTAAGTGCCCTATGAGCTCTTTTGATGGTAATTTGTTTTGCTTCTAAGTCGCTTCCTAAGAACAGAGAGAATATTATAGTTATTGTTTCCAACGGCTTGTTTTGCTCTATAGATTCAGGGATGCCTCTTAACACGATATTATTGCGCCTGGATCTGGCTTCAAGGTTTAATACTTTCTTTTGCAAATCTTGAATATAATTTGTATTGGCATCAGAAGATTTTTGTATGTTCTCTATTTTGATATCTTGATCCATAATTTTAGACTCTATTTTATCCATCCTGGTAAGAATCTTGTCTATCGAAGATCCAACTGTTTGTAACTGGGTAGATAGGTTTTGAATAGCCTCCTGAATAGGCTGCAAAGCTGTTTTCAGATCATCTAGGTTGGAAGTCTCATTTCTAGTCTTTGGAGTATTTTTATTAGTTTCTTGAGATTTATTTGTTCTGGCTCTTTTTGAAGTACTGTCCTTTTCCGGTGAAACTAATGAACATTTTGGTTTTGTAACTTGACTCTCCATGGAATCCAACTCGAATGACATCTTCTTTCTTTTCTTTTGAGATATTATAGTAGTTGTTTTTCTGTATTGTGTTTAGATTTAATCCGGCCTGAATGTTTTCAGAACCAGAGTTTCACATGTGGTACACACTCCACATCCAATCGTCAGCAATCTCAACAATCAGTTGAAGCCAAGATGTTTTTAACCCCACATGTAAGTAGATCAGATTAAATGCTTCCCGAAATGTGTTAGTTTGACTGTAAATCATCGATTCTCACTATCATTTGATAAGAAAATATTTTGAGAGATAGCTCTTCTGTGGATCAGCACCACCTACAGGACAGCAGCCATCTTGAACTCCAAGACTTCCTTATTCTTTCTTACCAGCACTATTTTCTCCTTATTGCATTTTAAAGCTGAGACCACAGTGAAAGAATCAAACATATGGAGGTTTTGTTTCAAAGCCATCACTACATTATCAGAGAGAAGCACACATTTCCTGCATGCAACAACAAACTTAATTTTATTTCTTCTTCCCCCTTTAGCCACTTAGCTGTTCCTTGATGCACATGGCCAACTTATCTATCACCAGGATAAATAATCCTGGATACAGCGGGCATCCTTTTTCAGTTCCCCTTGTTATTCTCATTGTGCTTCATATCTTACCATAACACATTTATATGTGGGGGGGGGTGTAAACAAACAGTAGATCCACGGTTAGCATGGTTCAACAAATTGTTCAGGGAAACTGAAGTGCCAAGGCACACTACAGTGGGGAATAGGGAATTTTCCTGTTCCCCACTGCAGTGCAATCTCGGAGTGGGTATATTTAAATGGGGGTGTGGGGGTGAAGCCCCACTCAATCTTACAATGTTAGAAAGTGTTTTCTGTTTTTTTTTTATCTTTTTGCAAGTTCATTGAAATGAGTTTCACGAAAGTGCACTTTTGAATAAGTGCACTTTTGCAAAACTGAACGGTCTACTGCTCTTTTTAGAATAAGTGGTATTTGATTAAAACGGGTAGACCCATATATATATATATATATATATATATATATATATATATATATAAATCACACACACACATATATAACACACCAATAATATCATTGCATATTACAGCATATATATATATATATATATATATATATATATATATATATATATAAAAACACACACATATATATATATATATATATATATATATATGCACACCCACACACATATATATTTAATATATATAATGTATACATATATATATATAATGTATATATATATATATATTTATATATATATATATATATATATATATATCAGCATTATACATGTGTGTGCCTTCCAACACATGCATGCTCTGTGAATATATCTGTAATCTGTCTCAGGCTTGTGTACAGCACACACAAATGTGTCTGTGTTTATAACATGATAGGTGCATATCTCATATATATATATATATATATATATATATATATATCTCGCATCTGACAAAGCAGTAGACCCATATATATATATATATATATATATATATATATATATATATATATATATATATATCTCACACACACACACACATATATATATATATATATATATATATATATATATATATACATACATACACACACACACGATATTTAATATATATATATATATATATATATATATATATATATGCATATATATATATATATATATATATATATATATATATATATATATATATCACACATATACTGTCTGGATCCTATATACATGTGTCACACTCACGTCTTGTGAATGTAGTCTGTGTCTTGTGCACATGCACATGTGTCTGTGTTATAAGTACACATACATATACTGCATATATATATATATATATATATATATATATATGTTGTATATATGTATGTGTATATATATATATATATGTATATATATATATATATATATATATATATATATATAAGATATATATATATATATATATATATATATATATATATATATATATA